>NC_142034.1:17501953-17802530 GCF_982192425.1 Myodes glareolus
AGGCAGAGGCAGGTGGATCTCTGGGAGTTTGAGTCCAGCCTGATCTACAGAGCGAGTTCCAGGACAGCCAGGACTACAAAGAGAAACCATCTCAAAAAAGCAAAAGACAAAAATCAAAAACAAAAAGAGCAAGCACCAGAGAACACAGGAGTCTAGATGTGTAAATTTAACAACTCTGTGTTATTTCAACAGTGAAGCAGCAAGTGCTAAGTGGATGAAGTGGGAATCTGTCCACACACTGCTCACAGACTTAGCTCCCAATGGTGAGCAGCAGGCAGTGGGTCAAAGGCTGAAACAGGAGTGGACACACTACAGCACTACAGTTACATGGCTCTCATGTCTGTCACACACAAGATACCGTTTTTAGTTAGGGTATAATCGGAGTTTAAGGTCTTCATTAAAGTCTTTTAGGCTAAGGACCTAACACTTACTTGTCTGGATCGATTGCCGAGAGGACAAATATGAGGACGATGACATCGAGACTGTCCTCGGGCACTGGGTAACTTTGGTCTTCATCGCACAGATCATGAACAAAGGCAAAACATCGAGAAGGATCGTATTCTGAATTTGTCTGCAGAGGTGGAGAGACAAATGGGTCAGAAATGCGAACACAGCACAGAGAGAAGCTGACCTTGCTTTAGATGCCACTACTGTTACTCCCAGCACAAGAATTCACTCCTAGTCACCACGACGAGGTTTTTCGGGGAACCCAGAGTGTGAGAGTCAGAATGAGTCAGGGTGCATGTCTGCAATTCTAGCACTTGGGAGGTGGAGGCAGAAGGATCAAGGTTTACACAGCAAGTTCAAGGTCATCACATGAGACCCTGTCTCAAAAAATAAAGGACAAAAATGTTTGGTGACAGGGCTGGAGAGATGGTCCAGCTAAGAGCACAGCTTACTGCTACTGCAGAGGACCTGACTTTGATTCCCAGCACTCATAACTGCCTGGATCTCCAGCTCCAGAGACTCCAATGCCTCTGATCCCGCTGACACTCCTAAGTACACATACTCTGTCTCTAAATATATAATTTAAAAAGTCTGCAGAGATCTAGATGCCCAAGTTCCAGCTAAGTGCAGATTAGGCATTCTTCCCTGGCTCTATGTTCTAGGTGCTTCACGAACTTTCTACACTTTCAGGCCACAGTCACAGAGTTTTAAGAGACCCCTTTCCCCTTAGTCAGTGGAGCTCACTGCAGAAGTCACTTACTTACCTTGACCAGTTCAATAGCAGTGGCAGAAAAATCACAACAGTAAACAAAGAGGTCTGGGTTGCTGAAATGGGCAGAAAAAAACCAACACAACAATTAGGACACAAACTACATTATGTCTCTTCTTTATGTAGAGTAGCAAAGTTAAATGACAAAGAATATCACTCATCCAAATCAACTGTACCTATCAGTCACAAAATCCCGCATTTTGGCCAAAATTTTGTGACCCTTGTCCTTTTTTAGGTCACATGGATATGGCTAATACCAAGTTTATCAAACCATCAGTAAGAAAGTAATAAATCTTGCCACCTCTAAGCAAATATCACATCAACAAGTGAGTTCCAGTAACCTAACTTAAATGGCACAGCCACAGTGGTTATAGGTGCTTGCTGCACCATCAGGAAAATCAGGGCTCAGAACCAGCACCCACATAATTCTGGACAAGTTAAGACACACTCTTGTTTGAATTACTGAGAATGTGAATGAGACATCAAGAACAAGAAAATCTCTTTTACTCAATCTCTATACTCAAATCTCCAGGACTTGCATATTCTTTGTTAGCTTCTGGCAATAATCTTGGGCCTTTTGTTTCTGAGGCAGGGTCTCAGGTACCCCGATTGACCTTGAACTTGTTAGGCAGCCAAGGATGACCTTGAACTTAATGATCCTCCCACTTCAGCCTCTTGAGTACTGGGGTTACAGGTGTGTGCCACCATGTTCAGCTTTAGGAACTGAACCCAGAGCTTCCTAAATGCTAGGCAAGCACTCCATCGACTGAGTGACATCCATCGGCCAATAAAACGGCATAAGAAATCACATCTAATTATGTGTGTGTGTTTATGCACGGAGGTCAGGCGATAACTTGAGGGGTCAGTTCTCTCCTTCCACTATGCTCTGGGAATTGAACCCATGTTGTTAGGCTTGGCAGCAAGTACTCCCGGGCCATCCTCCTTGTCTGGAACTTACTAAGTAGATCAGGCTGGCTCAGAGATCTGCTTGTCTCTGCAGCAATTAAATATTGTGAACTAAACTGGGAAAACTGTCTAGATGAAACTTTTGAGGAACAGTGGGTTCTTTAGAGCATCTGCATTATGTGATATTTTGATTGAACTGACATTCCCGAGACTTGCCAAGAAGCTAAACTTTGAATCAGGGAGCAGAGCCAGCATTTAACTGACCCAGAATTGGTCACAGAGAAGCCAACAATTTGGATAGAGAAGACACACAGGAAGGAAAGGGCAGGACTAGAGTCTGAACTTCTCTTTTGGGTTCTGAGATGAGCGAAGAATCCTGTCTTTTGCCGTATCTCTGGCCAAAAATCAAGGTCAGCTAGTTGCTACTCAATCTCTCTGAGCTAGTAGGTTTTCATCCCAGCCTTTGACTCCCAAATCTCATTAATAAGAAGAATGACAGAGACTTAATTTAAACCTCTATAGGACAAGAGGCCCCGCCAGGCTGCAGATTAAGTGGCAAGCAGGGCGTCTTGAAATGTGGTAAGAAACCACACACACACACACACACACACACACTTACACACTTTCTAGGCAAGGCTCCCAAAACGCTAGGGATTTCCTGAATGGCAGAAGTGTCTAGGGCCTAGGTAGCCTCAGGAGGGCCAGCACTTACAGATGCCATGATTAGAGAGTTCCAAAGATTTAGTCCTCACCCTGTATGTCTAGTCTCCTCATCTGGCTGTTCCCTGTACCCTTACAATACCCCATGATAATGAACAGTAAAGCCAGCCAAACCTAGGAGGGCAATGTGGACTGGAAGTGTGAGCCTGTGTTAGCAGCTAGAATCTGAAGTGGGGAATAGTCTTGTAAGACTGAGCCTTTGACCCATGGGACTTGATGTTAACCCCAGGGCGACAGTATTGGAACTGAACCAAAGGACGCCTCAATTTCAGGTGCAGGTCTTGCTAGTTTGGGAAAACCCCACACTCCTGGTGTCACAGTGCTGTGTGTGCAAGTGTGTAGAATGCTGTGTGTGCAAGTGTGCAGAATGCTGTGTGTGCAAGTGTGCAGAAGCAGATAACTTCATGTAGGCCAGCTGTCCCACCCTGACCTCGGGCAAGAAGTGACAACCTAACAACTGCTCCTCACAGCTCACAGAACTCACAGAACATCTTTTACACGGCAACTGGTGTTACGTCTAATTTCACTAACGCTAAACTAAAGCCACCCTAAGAGGGTGACATAGCCATCCACACCCCAAATAACTCATGCTTCGAGGAGCAAACTCTCACTTTTCCTCTTTGCCGTCCTGTAAACCTGACAGCATACTTACTTGTTAGTCTGTAGAATTGGAAAGACTGTGTTTCCTACACCACAACCAACCTGCAGACAGAAATGAGCCATTAGTCCCAGAAGTTATTGATTAACCCCCTTTCCACCTTCTTTTTTAAACAGAACCCAGACTGACCTATAACTTACGGTTTTCCTGCCTCGGCCTCCCAAGTACTGGGACTGCCGGCACTGTCACACCAGCTTTTCAGAACTGTACTAGGAAAAGTCTAGTGACCAGAACTAAACAGGACCCATGGCTAAAGAGGATAGCAAAAGACAAGAGCCCGGGCTCTCACTGGCTGAACAAAGCAGGTCTGTGGGCAGAAGCTAGTTTTACTTTCTGAGTACCAGCAGACGGCCATGTAGATATACTATCTTCCTATGAACTTCCTATATCATTATTAGAAAGATACACTGAAAGGCCCCAGTGACCTCCGTGACCAGCAGAGACAATCTGGGGGGCAAAAAAGCTGCTCAGTTCAACACAACTAAATAGCTGGCGCTGCTTCAAACTTTGGGAGTCTGACCCTGGGTGGTTTATTCTAGGCATATTTAATCACAGCTAATTTGGTGGAAACTTTTCTGGCAACAACCCCACATGCACAATAATGCATGCATAAATCTCTCTGAGGAACAAAGTAAGCTAAATAAAGATCCAACATGAGTGCCCTGCAACTCTTTGTAAAATATATACAACTTCTGTAAAGATAAATTCTACAGACTGAGAAAAACAAGCCCACAATCAGGGTCAGGGGGAGATCTGGTGTGGTCGCCAATCCATTAACCACTTTTGCTCCCAGCCTTCTGGGCAGGTAACAGGCACTGTGTCCCTTCCCTTGAAGGAACAACCCTGAATGCCAACATTCCCAGTTCCTCTAATGCTCATCTGTGAGCACAAGGCCCTCCTTGTCACTATAATAGGCTGGGTTGAAATATTTGCATAGTAACACCGGGCTAAATATAGCGCTTTCCACAGAAATAAAAATTGTGGGGGGGCTGGAGAGATGGCTCAGTGGTTAAGAGCATTGCCCGCTCTTCCAAAGGTCCTGAGTTCAATTCCCGGCAACCACATGGTGGCTCACAACCATCTGTAACGAGGTCTGGTGCCCTCTTCTGGCCTGCAGACATACACACAGACAGAATATTGTATACATAATAAATAAATAAATATTTTAAAAAAAAAGAAATAAAAATTGTGAACATTTACTGAGGGCTATGCGGCAGACATACTTAGTCATTTTACAGATACCACCTCAAAGTTCCTTACACACAAGAGGCTCCCAGTCCTTTAGATGGGACGTGAGTTGATGGACTACCTCACAGGCGGTAATAAGGATTAGCTAAGGGGTAAAGAGCTTGTCTAATCTGCTTCAGGACTTGGGTCCAATTGCCAGCACTGCACCCCCTCAAGCCCCACGGCATTAAACTTAATTCCAAGTTTTACCAGCTGTAGAATCAGCTTCCAGTGAAGTTGGTAGACCCTATTTGTGAATTTCCCTTATAGTAGCCGCCTAGGCAATTTCCCAGTTAAAAAAAAAAAAGTAGAAAGAAAGAAAGAGAAGGAACATGGAGATGTTCCAGGTTGTTTTGAGGATCAAATCTAGTGTCACCAGACAGGACACTCTGTCTTAGCCTTTCTAGCCTTACCTTGCATTTAAACGAGCCATCTTTACTAATTCCATTATTAGAAAAATAAGAGTTACCTCAAGGATTCGGTAGGTGGCTGAGGATCCAGGAAATTCATCAGCACAGATTTCTAGGTGACTGAGCTCCTGGGTCACAGTCTCTTTCACAGGAGGCCCCTGACTGTCACATCCACGGCTGGCCCAAGAACACCCATGCCGCTCTGTGGTTAGGCCAGGTCCGTCCTCACTGCTTCTGTCTTTAGAGACCTCACTCTTCTCGCCGTCCAGGGGTAAGTCTGTCAGGGGATTGTGACTGGGTGCCAGTTCAGGGAATTCAGTAAAAAGCCAGTGTCGATCCTTGAAAAATCCATTTTCATGAATTTTGTAGAAGTCATTCCAGTATTTATGGGCATTGACTTCATAATCAACTGTAAATATTATTTAAGAAAGAATTTTAAGAATCAGTCTCAAATATTTTATTTACATCTAATGTCAATTGTCTTGCTTCACCAAATGTCACTTTTTCCTAAAAAATATCCTTTAAGATAACTGAATGCCTTCTCAGGTATTGTTTTGCTACTTATCTATCATACATTAATGTCACCTGCTTTTCATCCCCAGGGCCCCCAGCTTCTGCCAGAACCACCACACAGGGAGTTTAGCTACCAGTCACTTTCCTTCTACATCTTTCGATGGCCCTCAACTACAGGGCCATGAAATTAAGCAAATCCCTTAGCACCACACACACTACACAAAAATCTAATTACTCTTAGTTGCAAGGTTCTCTTTGCCAGGGACTGACAGATCCTTTGGTATCTGTGGTAATTATTTTCCCCAGTAAATCTTTAATTTACAAGCTAAATGTCTCAGGTGGTTTGGACTTTGTATAAATTCAATGACTGTCACCCATGCAGCTCTTCAGAAGGTATGTTCTTGCTTTAGGATTTGGAGGCCAGGCACAAATTAAGATTATTAGTGAACACCAAAGATGGAAATACGGCTAACAGGAGACTAGGCAGTGCGAAACTCCCTTCCTGAAGTCAGAGTTTTAATGAGCTGGAGGAGAGACCAGCAAGTGTGGGCTGTTTTTCTGCTTTTTGCCAACACAAAAAACCTGACTTGAGTTAATGAAAGAATAAAAATCTAAGAAATGTGACTCCGCCTCTCACTGCTTACCTCAAGGCAAAGCATTTAATGCCCTGTGGTCCAAGATTAATATTTTTTTTGAAGACAAGATCACCCTATGTTGCCCAGGATGGCCTCCAATTCAGTGATCCTTCTGCCTCAGCCTCCCACGCAGCTGAGCCTATAGGGATGCATCACTGCACTTGGCTAACCGGTTCTTTAACTGTAAAAAGAGGATATTAGGCTACATGATTTTCAAAATCCCTCTCAATGCTATGTTGCTTTATCTAGACTTTGTCGAACAATGTAGGGTGCCTGTTTTGCGACCAGAATACATACAAACATATTTAGTTTTGAGGCAAGGACTCACTCACGTAGCCCAGATCAGATTGGAAGAAGCAAGGATGATCTTGACCTAACTGGTCCTCCTGCCTCGACCTTGCCTAGAGACACCACCTCTACATCCTAGGAGGTACGAGCCTGGACTGTACCAGGACCTCACTACTATACAGAAACTCCTTCGGTGCCTTTTACCTTACATTTCTAGTTTGACTTTCAAATGCCTCTTAGAAATAGGGCCAACCAGCTTTAGTTTTAGAGGTATTTTATAATGCAATTATTCTTATCTTTAGAAAGGGCCTCTTTTTCTTTGACCACTCATTTCTACCTTGCCACCCCTATCTTTCTTTGGTAGAAGTCCTAAATCTCCAAACGGGTCACCTCAGAAACATATACACCATCCAATAATCCTCTCCTCCCACAGTATTTGCGATCTGACCACACCAGTCTAGCTCTGACAGAAGCTCTCCAGCAGAACGTGAATTGAGGACGCTACACTAAACGGAACGAACGACTGCATGGCTGTCATTGGCCAGCCACAGCAACATGACATTAGCCAACATGATCTAAAGCGGTGGCCACTAAAAAATAAAACAAGAACGGCTCACCTCCGAAAACAAACCACAAAGACGTAGAAAACTCAACCCCAAGGGTTCGTCAAGGTTTTGTTAGAAGGCAGCCCCTTTGTCTCCCAGCTCGTCCCCTCCCGGTCTCGTTCTATGCCAATATCAAAGGCTCCTGGTGGCTGCAATTCTTTTGTCCTCTCCAGGAGACGCGCCCTGCACTGCCGGCTGTGTATACAAACGAGGGAAGAACCGAGCGAGCGCACCTTGCTTCTCCGGGCACACCCGCTGGGAACTGTTCTCCTGCACTTTCCTCTCCGCCGCCGCCGCCTGCTCCTCTGACCACTCCACATTGTCCCTGTGAAAGCCAAACGGGCAGCTTAGGGTCCTCGTGTGGGCAGGGTGAGTGGCTGTCCCTGGGAGGCGGGCACCTCGGCTGCCGCTGCGGGTGAGGGGCCGGCGGGCTGGGCTTTCTCGAAGCCCTCCGGGGTGGCGAGGGCCAAGCCTCCGAGGGCAGGGCAGTTACCATGCATTGTAGTGGAAGACGCGCGCCGGATCGCTCAGGAACCGGTTCCCGAACTGCCGTCTTTTCCCGTCCTGGGTCTCCGGCACGCCTTCAGGGGTGGGGGCAGCCATGACACCGGAGACGGAAGCGTCTGTTTTCCAAAACTCCAGTACTTCCTGTGGGCCACGCCCCCTTCCGGAAGCAGCGGAGTCTGCGCGGGAAAAGCGGGGGCGGGGCGGGGTGTTTGATTTGAACCTCTCTGCGGAGCTGTTGGAGGCGGCGAGCCAAGTTGTGGCGTTCTCAGGAGTCATCACTCCATGGAGACGGTGATGGGCGTGCAGGACCGGGAGCAAGTGAGAAACTGTCCCCCTGAGCCCGGTTCAGGCTGGGCTGTAACACAGCAGGTCCCCCGTTTCCCTCCAGGGGTGCTTTGACTGAAGAGTCTGTGACCAGACCACCGGTGCTGACAGCCAGTAAGGCCACCGTCGACCGGGAGGCAGCGCGTGCGTGCACAGTGGGTTCCGAGAGCACGAAGCTTCCGTGTAAAATGAAACGGTCACGTTTAAAAGGGATATATTGACGTGGCCACACCCTTTAGAAACGCCAGGTTTAATTGATACAATAAAGATCGATGTAGAAGAAACGGTGGGCCTCTTGCCTCCGCCCCCCTGGCTAGCTTTACCTGAAATAATTACACAGAAACTGTATTCTTTTAAACACTGCCTGGTCCGTTATCTCCAGCCTCTTATTGGCTAACTCTCACATCTTGACTAACCCATATCTAATAATCTGTATGCCACCAAGAGGGAGGTCGTGGCTCCATCTTGGGCAGGAGAAGCATGGCGTCTGACTGCCTCTGCTTTTTTTCTCCCAGAATTCAGTTCTGTCTACTCTGCCTATCTAAGCTGCTGTCCTATCAAAAGCCAAGGCAGTTTCTTTATTAACCAATGAAAGTAACACATAGACAGATGATCCTCCTACATCAGATCGTAATTCATGCGTACACATAGTTTGTAATATGTATATAATAGCCTATTTTAATGTATAATGTACATTTACATATTATACGCATCAATAGTTTTAATATAATGGTAGATCATGACATATAGTCAATAATTGTGCATTTTCAGCTTTATATTTTCTATTTAAATTTTTTCTCCCTTCACATATGTGTGTGGGTGTTTTGCCTGCATTTATGTCTGCACACCACATGCACACAATGCCAGTGTGCTATGGGCATGCCGTGCCTGTGGAGGCCAGAAGACACTGGATCCCCTGGAACTGAGAAATAGATGCTTGTGAGCCACCATGTGGGTTCTGGAAATCAAAACCTAAGTCCTCTGGAAGAACAGCAAGCGGCCTTGAAAGACCAGGATAAATCCAGACCCCCTCCCCTAGCAGGAAGAGTAGAACCAAAAATCTAGGTTGGCCGGTTCAGTGACTTTGTTCCTGGAACTGGCTGACCACAAAGTTAGATTATAATTTTGAAGGACAATCTTGAGAAACGGGAGTTACCCCCTTGTGATTATTGCTGGTATTTTTGGAATCTTCCAATGACACCCTCCCTACCCCCTTTGGGTTGTGGTTTCTTCCCTTAAATACCCCTTCTCCCAGCTACTCGGGGTCGAACTCCTCTACCCCTGCGTGGGATATGAGTCTCAGCCCCAGCACACTGGTTCCTGTCAATAAACCTCATGTGATTACAGCAAGGACAGTCTCTCTCTTATGAGTACTTGGGGGGCGGTCGTGTTATCCTCAGACTTGAGTGAGAATTTCCCAACTCCAGGGGTCTTTCAGCCTTAACTGCTGAGCCATCTCTCCAGCCTCTATAATTTTTATTCCTAAATTATTACAATTTGATTTGTAATAATTTGATTTTTTTTCCCCTGAAACTCTATGGATCAGGCTGACTTTGAGGTCAAGTCTTCCTACCTCTGCCTCCCCAGTGCTGGGATTAAAGGCGTATGCTACTGTACCAAGCTACAACTTATTTTTTTTTATTTGTTTGCTTATATTAAGTCAGAATTTCTACCCCAGGATAATCTAGAATTTATTTTGTAGCCTAGGCTGGTCTTTAAATCATGATAATCTTACTTTAGTTTCTCAAGAGCTACGTTACAGGAGTAAGCCACTATATGCAAGGAAATTGGTTCTTATAATTTATCTTAAAGTTTAATATATGTTGTAGGTTGGACATATTCCCCCATATCCTTCCACCCTCTCTTTTCTTGGTCCTCGTCTCTCCCATCAGTCTCTTTTGTTTTCCTAGGTAGCCTTACTTCCACTTCATGTCGTACGTGTGGACAGGAGCAAATTGACTCTTAAAAGGATCTACTAGAAAGTATGCTGTCAACAAAGTTGGTCGAGAAGACTTCAAGGGATGACTACTTGGAGTGAAGGAAGGAGATTTTAGTCAGTGAAGTGTAGACATAGCCCACTGATATTCCACAGCAGTTTCTATGGAATGGTAGGTAGAATAAAGGCTGCATATTCCCATACAAACATGGGAACAAGCTCCAAGCCCTCCCTACTCATGAAGAGAAAGACATGAGAATAAAAAAGACAGCCAAGAACATGTATTTCATATTATATTAATTTGGTGTGTGTTAGTGAGAAAGAGATAGAGAGGAGAGAGAAATAGGGGGGGAGAGAGAGAGGAGATTGAGATCAGAGAACAGCTAGCTGGGGGTTGTTCCTCCTACCACCATGTGAGTCCTGGGGATTAAACTCGTCAGGCTTGGTGGAAGTACCTTTACCCACTGAGCCATCTCACCAACTCTTCTGAGTAGAGAACAAAGAATACTCTTACTCAGTGGATGCATCCAATGCTTGTAAAGGTGGAGGGCTATTCAGGAGACTACCCTGAGCCTACCTGAGATTGCCCTGAGTTACCCTGTACAGGGCAGTCAATCATTCCATGCTTCCTCTGCCCCCAGCTTCAGGCAGTGTAAATTCTAGGCCAATGGGGCATGACCTGTGGAATAAGAACATCCAGGAAAGGGTCCTGGTTCTCATGGAGAACCAACAGCCTTTAAGCTGCTGAAGATTTAACAACTATTTGTTTTTCCTGTTTTTTCTCTTTTTCATTTCTTTCTAGTTTTGTTTTTTGAGACAGGGTGGTACTATGTGAAAAGTTTCTGCACCCCAATAAACCTCTCTGCTGACGCAATAATCTGAATCAGACCAAGTCAAACCAAATTAGAAAAAGCCCAGATTTAATGGATACCAGCACTCCTGGGTGGCATTCCAGCCCCCAGAGAGAAGACAGAGAAGACCGGAAAACCACACGTTTGTTAGACCAGGCTGGCCTTGAACTCACAGAAATCCACCAGCTTCTGCTGCTAACCTTCTGAGTGCTGAGATTAAAGGTGTGTGACACCATAACTGCCTTTTTATTTTTAAGTTTCTTGTATGCTAGCAAGTGTTTTCCACTGAGTTACTGCCCTATCCCTGTTTATTTGTTTGTTTTGACAAGATTTATATTTATTATGTATACAGTGTTCTGCCTGCATGTGTTCCTGCAGACTAGAAGAGGGCACCAGATCTCATTACAGGTGGTTGTGAGTACATGTGGTTGCTGGGAATTGAACTCAGAACCTCTGGAAGAGCAGGCAGGGAAAACTAAGCTGAATGCTGGGAGAAAGGAGGCGGAGTCAGAGAGAAGCCATGTAGCCCCACCGGAGCCTTTAGTCCGGAAGCCACAGCCACGTGGCAATATGGAGATTAATAGAAATGGGTTAAATCAATGTGTAAGAGTCAGCCAATAAGAAGCTAGAGCTAATGGGCCAAGCAGTGATTTAATTAATATGGTTTCTGTGTGATTATTTCAGTTCTGGGTGGCTGGGACAAACAAGTGGCCTCCTTACTACACTGTGTGGCCTGAGACTTGAGGTTTTTTTTTTTTAATTTTAAATTTTTTATTTATTTTACATACCAACTACAGTTCCCCTTTCTTCCTTTCCTCCCTCTTCCCCACCACAGACTTGAGATTTCTGTCATCTGCCTCCTAAATGTTGGATATGTGTCCAACATTCCTGGATTCATCTTCATTTTTCCTTATTAAAAAATAAGTATAGCTGGGCGTGATGGCACATGTGGTGGCCTTTAATCCCTATACTTGGGAGGCAGAGACAGGTGGATCTGTGAGGCACAAGTAATAAAAACCCAGAGAGAGAAATTGGGGTTCAACCTGAAGGTCAGAGAAGCAAACTAGGCAGCCAGTGGCTCTTACCTCTGTCTCAGTCTGAAATGGTGATCCTGCCTCCAGGAATCTCAGAATGAAACTGTCTGAGAGCTGTCTCCTCCCGTTCTATAATTCTTTCTAGGGCTGGGATTAAAGGCATGCACCACTGGAATTAAAGGCATGCACTGCCTAGTTTCTATGGCAACTAGTGTGGCTACTGAAATTTAGTATGTGTGTTACCACTGCCTGGTTTGTAAGGCTGACCATTGGGGCTGTTTTACTCTCTGGTCTTCAGGCAAATTTTATTTCTTAAAATACAAATGAAATGCCACTACAGATCAGTGAGTTCAAGGCCAGCCTGAAGCAAAATCCAATTAATTTTATCAATAAAAACCAGGAGTTTGAGGCCAGCCTGGTCTACGAAGTGAGTTTGAGGCCGCCCTGTCTCGAAAAACAAAAAACAAACAAAAAAGTTTAGCTATGGTACTATTAGTATATCTGCTCAAGAAACCAAAGTAGGATGATTGCTTGAACCTGGAATGAAAGGCCAGCCTGCGCAACACAATGAGACCCTATCTATTAAATATTCAACATAATAAAATCTTTGTAACTTAATTTTGTATATTCGTGATTATTTCTTTAGGATTAATTTCTAGAAATGGCATCGATGTAATTATCTTCTCTGAACTGGAAGTTTCCTTCCTAGCAGGAGGAAGGAAGCTGTTAAGACACAGGAAGCTTAGGAAACAGAAAACACCACTTCTCGTGGGTCATAGTCCCAGACAGCTCCTGGCAGAGAGGAGTCATCTCTGGTAAGGCTGCCTAAAAGTTGGGCAGGGAGCTCTAGGATGTAGCTTTTGTGACTCCTTACCCATGCTGGGTGGGCTTTTCAGGGATGCAATTGCTTGGTCAGCATGTGTCTGCAATTCCTCTCTCCCACTCCTGTAAGTAGCTCCAGTAAATTCAGATTCATCAGCTAGACTTAGATATCTTTGGTCATTTTCCTGTCTGGGCTGAACATAGGTTTGTTCTCATCTGTCCTGAAAAAGTCACCACCAGGCATTGCTGAGCCACTGGTTATAGTTAGATCTGTTACTAAGCCCCGTGGAAGTCAGGAATTCTAACTGCTACAGATCTAGATGGAAGAACAGGGTCTGGCACACTGCACGGAATTCAGCAAGTCGGTGACTGGATGAGATGCCTGTTGCTGCATGTATCACAGCAAGGGGTGTCAGCTGCTGCCGCCAACTGTACTGTGCAACAGTGTAACGGGAGACATTCCTGTGCAGTTTACATTTCCCCATCGGAGCTATTTAAAAGTATCTCGCTATTTCACTGATCCAAAGAAACACTGCAGTAATTGTAATATTCTGGGTGCTGTCTTTGCAGACAGGACCTTATGTAGCCTAAGCTAGTCCTGGATTTGTCACATTGCAGCATGATCCTGAACTCTTTATCTTTTTGTCTCCACTTCCAAAGTGTGGGGATCACAGGACTGTACCACTATGTCTAGCTTCTAACTTGGCATCCAAATTCTATATTCCTAGACACACAGTAATATAAAAATATTTTCTCAAAGCTACTAATCTTACCCTCTGATTAGAAAATATGATTCCTTATTGATGTCTTCCCCAAAATTATAACTATAAGGAATAGCTAAATTTATTTTTAATTTTAAAATTGTGTTTACTTACATAATCACTTTTAATTTACTTACTGGGCCACTTGCAGGACCACTTGCAGGAGTTGGTTTTGTCCTACCATATGGATTCTGAGGCTTGAACTCAGGTTGCAGTTAAAGCCACAGTCAACCAATATCCTTAGAGAACTGAGAAGGATAGATAATAACTGGAAATTGTTCGGTTGGAGCCTCTGACTCTCCCTTATATGGGGAGCCCTATTCCTGTCTCTCTCTCTCCAAACCCCGCCCACTCAGAGTCTCTGGACAAAGGAAAGATGCCAAAAACCCAGTTCCACATTCATGGCGCCACTGAAATTTTCTCCTTTGATTCCAGCAGCTGCCCAAGTCCCCACATAATCGCTCAGCTTTTGATCATACTTGGGCACAAACCCAGCTTGGGGCAGACAGTTCACCTACACTCACCTACAATCTATAAAACGTCTCTGATTTAGCTCAGGCGTGTGACTTCTCTGGCTTCCATCTCAGAGACCAGTGAACCCACCTGGAAGTTGCTTTGTCCTCAATATACCTGTTGTTATACTTTTTCAATTTGCTTTATCTGGCTTACTGAGTCAGCGGAGAAATTTATTAAGGGGGGCAGTGCGGGAAACCTATTAGTGATACAATCTAAATCTATGACAGACCCTTGCTTAGGCAGGTTTCCTGAGGCTTTGGTGATCTCCATAGTTTCACTGGTGACAGTAGTTGTAGATCTTTAGCTGTCATACAGAGCAGCATAGGCCTTTGGCTGCTAGACCCAGATCTGAGATTTTTCCGTAGTAGAGTAATGTAAGAAGTTAAGGCCTACCAGGCCAAGAGATGAGCCAACCTGGAGTTTGCCTGGTGCTGTTAGAGGTTCCAATCATGCCTAGCCAAGGAGGGGTTATCACTCCACATCAACAGATTGGAACACCTGGGTGCTTGGAGGGTATGTAAGGTTCCTCCCATTGTTAAGTAAATGAGCCTGGTGTTTTCCTGTCACCTGACTTCTGATATCTATGTCATTGATATAGATTGCTTTCTCACCTCCTTCCCAAGGAAGCTGTTAGGATCCAGCAACAGCATAACTTGGAGGACTGACCTCACTTTAACCAGGTAAAGTAGGACAACCAACAAGCAGAGCCCTGGCAGCAGGTGAGGCACGGGGCAGTTTTGCCCAGTGGTTAGCGTTACCACAATCCAAGCAGAGTTCTTGTGCCCCAGCTATCTTTTTTGAATACCTTAAGGGTTTCCACTAGGAGGGGGCAGTTCTGTCTATTATGGGAAGCTTAAACATTTTAAATGTCGCATTCTGCAGATCTCTGAAGTATTTGAGGAACTCTATTAGGTATATCTAAATAGGTTAACTTTGCTTGTTTCTACTTACTTGTTTTAGGCTTAATTTGAAAACATATACATGGGACTAAGTAAGGCTTATTTTGTAATTACCTTAATACTTATCATTGACTACAAGTATAGTTCTAAAGACACTGAAGAATTTGATCATTTATAAGGTGATTAACCATTAGTTTGTATTTCTTAATTAGTCTTAACAATTCACAGTAAGTTAGTAGCTTTCATAAGACTAGGATTTTATGGTACATCCCTGTTAGGTTTAATTTAAAAATAATGATTTTGGCCAGGTGGTGGTGCATACACCTTTAATTCCAGATCTTGGGAGGCAGAGGCAGGCAGATCTCTGAGTTTAAGACCAGTCTGTTTTATAGAGCAAGTTCCAGAACAGCTTGGGTTACACAGAGAAACCCAGTCTTAAACCCCTCTTTTTTATTTGAATCTCTTCTAGTGTCAAAATAAAACTTTTAATCATAGATGCAGTCCATAGAGAGACTGGTAACTTTACCAATCCTTTTACAGTAAGTACACTATGAATGAAAATGGGCTCAGTAAAGAAACCAGAGGAGCTGTTTCATGGGTGAAAAGGGAAAAGTTTATTCCAAACTGCCAAGGGGAAAGAGTTTCAGAGTTAAATGGGAAGGAGAAAAGGGGGCTTGAGAGCAGGAACTGAGGGGGCCTAGAGGCCAGCACGACCTTCACAAGTCAGTAGGCACCACAGTCATAGTTAATGAAGGGGCCACAAGTTCTTGGGGGTCAGACACATGAGGACTGCTGCAAATTCTTCACTAGTGTGATCAAGAGAGTTAGTTCCAGGTCAGCCAGGGTTACAGAGGTACAGGGGGCAGGGAGAGGGAAAGAGGATCAATATGAATGAACAAGATTTCAGATGGCATTCAGTTGGCAGAGTGCTTGCCCAGCATGCATGACGCCCTGGTTTTGATACCCAACATCACATAAACCGGGCATAGTGGAGTATGCTTGTAATCTCCACACTCCGGGCACTCAGGAATTGAAGACAAGAGGATCAGGAAATCCAAGGCTGTCATTGCCTATTTATCAAGCCTGAGGGTAGCTCTCACCCTAGGGGGGAGGGAGAATCTGCAGAGCAAATAAAACATTTTTGCCATCCTGATAATAAATCAAAAGGTTAATGCAGATTTTGTGTTTGCAGAATCCCAAAGTTATGTGCCTCCCTTGGATAAACTGTCAAAACCCACAGAATACTGGAAGAACTACAAAAACGGAGCTAAGAAGAATAAGGATACACAAATATTTTAAAATAATTTTTAAATTTTTATTTTATGTGCATTGGTGTTTTGCCTGCATGTATGTGTGAGCTGCCATGTGGGTGCTGGGAATTGAACCCAGGTCCTCTGAAGAACGTCCAGTACTGTTAACCATTGAGCCATTTCTCCAGCCTCCCCACTTAAATATTCTAAAATAAATTTTAAATAAGTTCTATACAGTGAAGTTTTATTACAATAAAAGTCATGATACCCAAGCATGAAGAGATGGCTCAGCAGGTAAAATGTTTGCTGTATAAGCATGAGGACCTGGCTTCCACCCCTTGGCATCACGCAGACATTTGAGTGTGGTAGCTTTTAGCATGGAGGTAGAGATAGTGACTGGTAGATTCTGGAGTCTAGCAGAAATGTTGAGCTCCAGGTGTGAGAGACCCTGACACAGAGAACAAAATGGAGAAGTGATTTCAGAAGATGCCTTGGCATTCCCTCTAGGCTCTGCACACACCAGCGTGGTTAACACTACCTGGTCAGCTCACACATGTGCATGTACAGCTTACACACATGCACAATACAAAAATCATGATAACACCACAAATTTGCAATATAGTTATGTGTTTGCTTTTTTTTTTTTTTCTTGAGACAGGGTTTCTCTCTGTAGCCTTGACTGTCCTGGAACTCACTCTGTAAATCAAGCTGGCCTCAAACTCAGAGATCCAACTGTTCCTGCCTCCTGAGTACTGGGATTAAAGGCGTGCGCCACCACTGCCCAGCTATGTGCATCTTTAATGCAATGTATGAGCTCAGTTATTTGCAGGTGCAATCCAAGTGAAAGGTGTGCCTTAGGAATTCCTAAATGTCATGGGGGTTCTTTTGTTGGGGTCAGAGGGTGTGCTGGTTTATAGAACTGTTTACCCCACAGTTGCCATTCTCTAAATCTGGAGTCTTAAACAAACATTCAAAAACCCCATCTCCTTTACAGTCACCCCGAACTCAGATGCTTATTGCATGGAGGGCCCTTAGGAACCCAGGCCACCTTTCCCCTTCCTGCTGCTGTCTTGGTTGTTTTGAGCCGAGTGGGAGTAGCAGAGGGCAACTGGCCCTAATAAGAGAGTAACTACTTTTAAGTAGCAAAGATTTGGGGCAGAGAAACCATGGGGAGAGAAGCCATCCTATGATTTAAAGGTTTTTACTGGCCGGAATCCAAAAGATGTCAAAATTTCCACCTGCTAAGAATGTAGTCGGTAAAAGCAAGAAACCATAATTTTGATAACTATGGAAAGCAGTTTTCTAAGCGTTGTTTAGAAAATGTAGACATTTCATTGCCGAAACCCTCTGAAACCTTTCCGTTTCCTTTTCCGTCCTGTATCCAGGTCATACTCGCTGAGGTCTGATGGGGAAGACAGCCCAGAATTGCTGGAGGAGTTTTTGTTCACGTAGGTGTCGTGCAGCCGCAAGTCCTTAGCGGAAAGCAGCTCCTGGCAGACGTTCCAGGACCATGTGTACGTGGAGAAGGTGTTGTAGAAGGACTCGTTGTTGGTCTCAATCCCAATCAAATCCCCTCGGATCTTTCTCCAAAGATTCAGCATTTCTTTCCGGTGCTCGAGGGCAATTCCTAAGTTATAGGCATCTGTGGCTCTTTTTACCTGCATCGAGAGGGCAGACATTAACTGAATGTAGTTACTTTAACTATCTTTGATTTTATAAACCATAGTTATTGGTGGCTTGAGAGTCACACATGTAAAAATCAGAGACTACATATGGGGCAGCATGGGATTTAGGAGCTAGGAGTTGATGGGAATCAAAATGTGTCACTTAAAAGCCAGGTGGTGGTGGTGCACACCTTTAATCCTAGCACTCAGGAGGCAGAGGCAGGCAGATCTCTGAGTTTGATGCCAGCCTGGTCTACAGAGTGAGTTCCAGGAGAGAAGTGTGGGGTTAACTTAGCGATATAACCAGATTCAGCCTAAGACAGGGAGAGTCAGCTGGGAGAAGATGCTGAGCTGAGCAAATCCTTAAGGATTTTAAGATTGAGGCATCGAGAGGTGATGGGAAGGAGTCCCAGGATGAAGCGGCCACATAAACAAATGCTTGAAGACAGTAAGCACCCTGGACTTGGTAGGAGAGCTGGAGCATCGTGGTGTTGGCAGAGTGTTGGGTGAAAGTCAGAGCAGAGACGGTTAGAGAATCCAGTGTGGTGGAGCAGAGTCCTTCATGGTGTGGGGGCTGTTTCTGAGGGAAGTGAGATGCGCCCTCAGTTGTTCAGAGCAGAAGACTCTGCCACTACTGGAGGGGAAGTCTCAGTAGGCCAGGCTGGCCTGGCACTTCCTATGTAGCACAGGCTGCTCTTCCATTGTAATTCTCATGCTTTCCATCCCTGGGATATTACCTGGAAGAATTTCCTGCACACATCCTTCCTAGCTACCAGAACTGGGAGTGAGACCTAGGGCTTTGTCTATGCTAGGCAGGAGCGCTCCCACTGAGGTCCACCTTCAGCTCAAGCATTTACCTCTAAGCGGAACAACGGCACGTTTGCATCTTCATGTTTGATCGTTAGTAGCTGTGTGGAAAGTGGTTGAGGGCAGGGAAAGCTGCAGAACTAAGGATTCCAGATTTGAGCCTGTTGTCCAGGCAAGTCTTACAGAAGGACACAACTCGGGCCAAGAGAACAGGGGTAGAGAGAAGGGAACAGACTTGGAAAGCATCCCAGAATGAGTTGGCCTAGATTTGGTGACTGGTGGAAGTAAGGAGTAAGAAAAAACCAAAACAACCAACCAAACAAACAAAAAGCAATGTTAAGGGTGCCCCCTTGGCTTCTTACTTCAGTGACTGAGGAAATGGTGGCATCAACAGCTGAGATACAGCGTCCTCAGAGGAGAGCCAGGCAGATGTAGGAGATACGAGTGAGCATGGGGCATGTTGAGCGTGATGTGTTATGAGACCTAGCATACGGGGGAGGGGTTGTCAGATGGTGAGTGAGGTAAGGTCAATGTACAAGAAAGAAGTCTAGGCTGGGGCAAATTAGTGCATAGGTGGCTACTGCTAAACAAAGAAGGTAGATTGAAACAGCCCAAATGGTCACCCTAGCTTCCTTCCTTCCTTGCTGTTCTCTTATGGCTGAGTTATAGGGAGGCTAAACTCATAATCTTTTCAAGCTTCTTGGCCTATGGAGCAGCTGGTGTTGGTGCTGGAGGTCTCTGGCCACAGGCAGCCTCCATTTGTTTGTGTGTTGATGTATTAGTGGAGAGACAGGAGTCAGTTGGCCATGGCTTTGTGTTCTGAGGTTCCACACATCCCAGCGCACTGCTACCGAACCCTTCCTTCTCCGTGACCTTACCCTCATCCCAAGCTTTCTCAGAGAAGGAGCTGTGCTTTTCTCTCTGTGGCGTCTCTGAATCTCAGAACTCACAGATACACAGGGATGAGTGTATGAGTGGGTGCTGCGAGAAGGTTGACTGTGTGGGTAGAAACCTGGATGGAGGGGTATCGGGAGCATGACGATTATTGTCAAAAACAGAAAAAAAAGGCTAAAGATACCTAAGGAATAGAACAGCTGAGGCTGATCTCTGGCCCAGGCATGCTCACACGCTGGCACACACACATTAAGGCACAGGCGGAGAGGCTCCAGAACATACCCTTCCACCTGGTTAGCAGCTAACAACTCCACAGAGGAGGACAGAATGTATTTACTCCACACCACTCCCTGCTTCTGCATTGGATGCTAATCAGCATGCTCTCAATGCTTCCATTCCCTTGTAGAAACCACACCTTCAGCTCTTGTAATCTGTGTCCTCTCCTCTTTCCCGAACCCCTCAAAGAACGCTAGCTCCCAGGAGTTCTGGGAGAGGCGCAGCTCATCCTGTCTCACCATAAAGGGGAGATTTTCATTTATTTCTGGAGGCCGAGTCTTTCCAGCAGGAAACACCTTTGACAGTGCAGTCTGGGAAGGCACCTGATACTCACATGCTGTTTGAGGGCCGCTGCATCGGACACGGTCCAGTGCTGCTTCTTCTTGAAGAGGTGGTCAATGCCTAGGATGTCATCTGAATAGCCCGAGGCAGACCTAACGGGCTTCACAGCCGCGGCCTTTATACGTGCAAAAAGATCAGTGAAACACTTTAGCTTGAATTAGATAACAAAGACATAAATGTGAAAAATGCCGTAGTGAAACCCATTACTTGGTATACTAACTTTAGACATTAATTATAAAAAGACTTAATAACTAGGGGGAAAGTATTAGTATGAAGTTGGGTATAATAATTCATACTTGGAATGCCAGTCCTTGGGAAACTACAGCAAGAAAGTTGAAAAGAGTTCCAGGCTTGCCTGGGCTTCAGTGTGAGTGTTTCACAAAAACAAAACCAGATTTTTTTTCCTAGTTTCTCTGTGTAACCATGCTGGCTGTCCTGGAACTCGCTCTGTAGAACAGACAGGGCTGGAACTCATGGAGATCCGTTTGCCTCTGCCTCTCCAGAGCTGGGATTAAAGGCGTGCGCCACCACCACTTGGTCAGAAATTTGTTACGAGAGGATTTGTATATGATTTGTAAGGCTGTCACTAAACTGTCAGCTGCACTGGAGCACCTAGCATGGTGCATGTGTCAACAGGAATTTAGCAAATTCACTGTAATAATAACAAAGAAATCTGCTTATAAAACAAAGACTGACGGGAGGAGTGGATGAGGGGTGGAGAGAAGCTAACCCCATCCTGACCTAGAATTCCCAAGCTATTAGAGCAAGGTGCCCTCCAAAGAGTGCAACCTTTCTTGCTTCCAGACTTCCTGAAGGAAACAGCATTTGTTCCTCCGGTTGCTGGGCTGTTGAACAATGCTCGTGGAAGTCTGGTAAACATACACCACGCTTGGACATGCTTATTGCCTGATCTCCAGACTCTCACTGCTACTTGGCATTCTGTCTCTTCAGCTCTTTCTTCACTGTTAACACTCCAAGTGGCACATTTGTTATTTGCAGATGATATGATAGTATACATAAGTAACCCCAAAAACTCTACTAGGGAACTCCTACAGCAGAAAATACCTTCAGTGATGTGGCAGGATACAAGATCAACTCAAAAAAAAAATCAGTAGCCCTCCTATATACAAATGATAAAGAAGCTGAGAAAGAAATCAGAGAAACATCACCCTTTATATTAACCACAAATAACATAAAATATCTTGGGGTAATGCTAACCAAAGAAGTGAAAGGCCTATTCGACAAGAACTTTAAGCCTTTGAAGAAAGAAACTGAAGAAGATACCAGAAAATAGAAAGATCTCCTTTGCTGTTGGATAGGTAGGATCAACATAATAAAAATGACAATCCTGCCAAAAGAAATCTATAGATTCAATGCAACACCCATCAAAATCCCAACACAATTCTTCACAGACCTTTGAAAGAAGAATAATCAGCTTTATATGGAAAAACAAAAAGCCTAGGATAGCCAAAACAATCCAGCACAATAAAGAAACTCCCAGGGGCATCACCATCCTTGACATGAAATTCTATTATAGAGCTGCAGTACACCTTGCTTAACCTAGATGTAGTAGGGAGGGCCTTGGACTTTCCACAGGGCAGGGTGCCTTGCCCCCTCTTAGGATTGGAGGGGGTGGGGGGAAGGTATGTTGGAGGGAGTAGGAGGAAGGGAGGGAGTGGGAGGAAGGGAGGGAGTGGGAATTTGGATTGGTATTTAAAGTAATAAAGTAAAATAATAACAAAAATAATAAAAATAAAAACAGTTTGGTATTGGCATAAAAACAGAGAGGTTGACCAATGGAATTGAATCAAAGACCCAGATATTAATCCACACACCTATAAACACCTGATTTTTGACAAAGAAGCTAAAATTATATAATGGAAACAAGGAAAGTATCTTCAACTATCTATCCACATATACAAAATTCAAGTCCAAGAGGATTAAAGACTTCAATATAAATTCAACCACACTGAACCTGATAGAAGAGAAAGTGGGAAGTAGCCTTCAATGCATTGGCACAGGAGACCACTTCCTAAACATAACCCCAGTAGCACAGATGCTGAGAGCAATAAATAAATAAATGGGACCTCCTGAAACTGAGAAGCTTCTGTAAAGCAAAGGGCATAGTTAATAAGACAAAAAGGCAGCCCACTGAATGGGAAAAGATCTTCACCAACTCCACAACAGAAAAAAATATATATCCAAATATATAAAGAACTCAAGAAATTAGACATCAAAATTCCAAATAACCCAATTAAAAAATGAAACTAAATAGAAAATTCTCAACAGAAGAATCTCAAATGGCCAAAAGATACTTAAGGTAATGTTCAACATCCTTAGCCATCAGAGAAATGCAAATCAAAACAACTCCGAGACAGCATCTTACACCTGTCAGAATGGGTAAGTTAAAAAACACTGATGACAACTTATGGTAGAGAGGATGTGGGGTAAAGGGAACACTTCTGCATTGCTGGTGGGACTGCAAACTTGTAAAACTATTTTGGAAATCAGTATGGCGGTTTCTCAGAAAACTGGGACTCAACCTAGCTCAGGACTCAGCAATACCACTTGTGGGCATATACCCAATAGATGCTCAATAATACTACAAGGACATTTGTTCAACTATGTTCATAGCAGCTTGAAGCATTGTTTGTAATAGCCAGGACCTGGAAACAACCTAGATGCTGGTCAACTGAAGAATGGATAAAGAAAATGTGGCACATTTACACAATGGAGTACTACTCAGTGGTAAAAAAAATGACATCTTGAAATTTGCATGCAAATGAATGGAACTAGAAAAAACAATACTGAGTGAGGTAACCCAGACCCAGAAAAATGAACATGGTATGTACTCACTCACAAGTGGATACTAGCTGTAAAGTGAAGGATATTGAACCTTATAGTTCATGATCCTAGAGAAGCTAAGTAACAAGGTGAACCCTAAGAAAAACATACATAGATCCACCTAAAAGGGGAAATAGACAAGATCACCTGACAAAATTGGGAGCATGGGGGTGGGGAGGAGTAGGGAGGATGGAAGGGGAAGATGAGGGGAGAAGGGGAGGGGGAATGAGAACTTGAAGAAGCAGGTTAGTTGAGATGGAGGAAAAACAGAGATGAGAACAAGGAAAGAGGTATTTTGATTGAGGGAACCATTATGGGGCTAGCAAGAAACCTGGCACTAGAGAAATTACCAGGAATCCACAAGGATGATCCCAGTTAAGATCCTAAGCAATAGAGGCCAGGGTGCCTGAACTGGTCTTGCCCTGTAGTCAGACTGATGAATATCTTAAATATCACCATAGAACCTTCATCCAGCAACCGATAGAAACAGTGGCAGAGACCTGCATCGGAGCACTGGACTGAGCTCCCAAAGTCCAGTTGAGGAGTGGGAGGAGTGAGAATATGAGCAAAGAGGGCAAGACCATGATGGGTTCACCTACTGAAACAGTTTACCTGAGTTAATGGGAGCTCACCAACTCCAGTAGGACAGGGAAGGAAACAGCATAGGTCCAAGCTAGTCTCTCTGAATGTGGGTGATAGTTGTGTGGCTGGGGCGTATTGTGAGGCCACTGGCAGTGACATCAGGATTTATCTCTACTGCTTGTACTGGCTATTGGGGAACCTATTCTCTTTGGATGGATACCTTGCTCAGTCTGAATATAGTAGGAAGGGCATTGGACCTTTCCCAAAGCAATGTGTCTTACCCTCTCTGTAGAGTGGATGTGGGGGGGGGGGTAGGAGGGGTAGGTGGAGGAAATGGGAGGATGGGAGGGAGTGGGAGCTAGGATTGGGTGTAAAATGTAAAAAGATAGTTTGTTTTCTTTTTAAAAAATAATAAAAAAGTAAAAAAATTAATAAAAAATAAAAACACAACAAACAAACAAACAAACAAACAAACTCACTCCAAGTGGCTGCTGAAAAATCAGACTCCAAACTCTGTCAGCTACTGATCTGGTTTCTCTAAAGCTATCTAGTATGAATTTTCTTAACTATTCCCCCCATTTTGAGATTTCTCCATCCTTTTTTTCCCCCTCCATCCTTCAACCCATCCTTTCCTTCCTGTGTGAGTCTTTTCTGAATACAGGCCAAAAGTCTCCCTGTATTCTTTATATAGTCTGTTCTGGGATCTCTCTACATTAATTAATATTAATTGACTGATAGTGTGATATCTGTATGTTGTGGAATAATCCTTCTGTACACTGTGTGAATATATGTCACTATGATTGGTTTAATAAACAAGCTGACTGTCCAATAGCTGAACAGGATAAAGTTAGGAGAAAAAGCTAAATAAGAATGATGGGATGGGGAAGAGCAGAGTCTGAGGAAGAATAAGTCAGACACACAAAATGGGATAGAGGTAAAAGCCACGAGCCTCAGGGCAGCACATAGATGAATAGAAATGGGTTAAATTGTAAGAGCTAGTTAGTAAGAAGCCTGAGCTATAGGCTGGGCATTTGTAATTAATATTAAGTCTCTGTATCAGTTACTCAGGAGCTGGTGGACGGGACAGACACTTCCACCAACATCTGTATGTCTGTGTGTCTGTGCATGGCACTCATGCAGTCGCAGAGGACTCTGTATTGTTAGGTCTCTCCATCTTTACTTAGGTTCTGGGAACCAAGCTCAGGGTGGCAAGCTTGTGCAGCAGGTGCATTTACCACAGGCTGTCTTGCCAGTTCTCAAAAGGGTTTTGTTTTGTTTTTATGGTGTGAATTGAGTGGCTCAGGATTTGGATATTTATATTTGTGTCTTATAGACTTTTCTAAGCTTGAAACTGATTTTTAGGTAAGCACACAGTTTGGAGACTGTATCCAGTATGGGAACTGTGAGTTGCAGCTGCATACCCAGGTTTTCTTAAATCTCATGTTTCATATTCCCAAAGAAGACCTTTTTCTCCATGGAGGCCTCCCAGCAGGTGAACTTGGGCCTTGTACCAAGCAGTACCTTTCTTCTCACAGATTCTGACTTTTTCCAGAGGTTTTAAATTTAAAATTAAATCTAAATCTATTATTATTATTATTATTATTATTTTAGATTTAGTTCTGGGCATCCACATCTCATCCTGAATTGTCAGGCTAAACCCTATCCCTAGCCGTCAGGTCTAAGTACCTTCATGTGACCTTCCTGCCTAGTGAGGATCTCACTAGGTAGACCAGCTCGGTCTTGAACTTGTAAAGATTTGTCTGGTTGTCTTGCTTTTTGAAACATGGGCATTTTGCTTGCTTTTGAAGACATTTTTGAATATTACTGTATGTTTTAAGACAGGCTCTCTCACTAGAGTTTTCAGCTAGACAAACTGGTTCCAGGGTCTGCTTGTCTCAGCACGTGGTTATAGGAATGTGCCACCAGGACAGCTTTCACACGGGTGTTGGGATCTGGACTCAGGTCCTCATGCTTGTGCGGCACTTGGCTCACTGAACCACCTCCACAGCTATATACACATTATATATTAATATAGATCAACATTAAATATGGTACATTATCATATTTATAAATGTACATATGATATAGTACATATAAATGATAATGTAATATATCTTTCTTTATATATAATAAATGTAAATATGATACCTGAGGTATAAAAATAGATACCAATATATGTTATGGGAAAATTAGGGCGGGGGACAGGGTACTGGTTGGTATGTTATTAAGATATATTTTTAAAATTATGTTTAATTGTGTGTGTGTACACTTGAATGTAGATGTCTGTGGAGTTCAGAGGCATCAGATCCTCTGGAGCTGGAATTACAGCTATGAGTCACTTGATGTATGTAGGTGCTAGGAACCAAAGTCAGGTCCTTTGTAAGACAGGTCCTTTGTAAGAGTAGTATTAAGAAATGAGTATGACCTTTAATTACAGCACTCAGGAGGCAGAGACAGGCAGATCTCTGTGAGTTCAAGGCCAGCCTGGTCTACAGAGTGAGTTCTGGGACAACCAGGTCTGTTACACAGAGAAACCTGGTGTCAAAAAACCAAACCAATCAACCAACCAAACAAAGAGTATGGCAGGACAGTAAGTGCTCTTAATCACTGAATCAGCTCTCCAGCCTCTAAAGTATATATTCAACAGATAATTTACTGTTGGCTCCATAGAAATTTGAGTCAGTCAGAGTACAATGGACATTGTCTCTAAAAATCCCAACCCAAAACCAAACAAACATCTCAAAACAATAGCTACAACCTCCCAAGACACTACGCATTATCTGTAAAGAAAACATGCTTTTAGCCTTGAGTTAGGTTCTTACAGATGTAGTATTTAAATTAGCTAGTATGACAGATTAAACCCACCTGTGCTTTCCAATCTTTTTTATGGAAAAAATAGTCCTCGAAGAAACTCAGAGGCTCCTTTTTCCTTAGCAGCTCTAGCTTCTGTATGTCTTTGAGTGGCTTTCCCATCACCACCCCGTCCATATCAGGGAACAACGGAAAGACAGGTATTTTTGAGTACGGGCTACCTGTAGGGAAATCACACCCTAAAAAGACAAGACCAAAAATGGCATTATACATGACGTAAAAAGTTCCCGGAATGACAAGCATGCAGAGCCCAGTGCACTTCCGTCTGCTCCCCCTGTGGCCCTGGCTCCTCTGCCTGAGTCTCATGTTCCCACCGCACACCCATCCCGCAGACTTCACTCAGGTGTCCAAGGGCTCAGGACTTCTGCTTCCAAGTCTGTGAGACAGAGAGCAGCTACTCCAAGAGCCCCGGGCCCTGTTCTTGGCCTCTGGTGTCGATTTCTGACCAGCTGCCTGGAAGTTGATCTATCACAGTGGAGAGAGAAAATGGCTCTTACGCTTGAGTACTTCAAGAAACTTATACAAATCCTTTTCTTTCATTATTGAGATCTTGGCAGAATTGGCAAAGGCAGCAGTGCTTGAGCGCGGAGGAGTGCATATATCTGTCCTAAAGCCCCGTCTCCCATATGGACTCCATGGCATTTCCGAGTGGCTTTCCTGGAATTTTTTTCGGAAATAACTTAAAGAGAAAACACAGGTAATTCAGAAATGGAATAAAGAATTGTTAGGACAAAAAAAAATCAAACTACAAGTTATAGATGTTGATTATTATTTATTTTAAATCTATTTAAGGCTTATTAGCATATGTTAATCATACATAATAGTAATGGTTTCATTATGGCATTTTTGTACATTACACATACTTCTCTTACATTCACTTAATTATCCTCTCCTGTCCCCCAGCTGCTCTTTCTCTTTCCACTTCAGTCTCTCGTCATGCTTCGTATTCTCATTCTTGCTCTCCCTCCCCACTCCTTCCCTTCCTCTCTGTCTTCCTTTGTATTCTCATTTTCTCTCTCTCCTCTCTTCCCTCCCCTCATTCTTACCTTCTTCTTTCTGGCTTGAAATCTCAATGTGTATTTTGGCGGTTGCTTACAGGGTCCTGGGTGAAGGATTATTTACAAGAGCATGGGCTCCTTACTAGTAGCCACACCACTGAAGAAGGTGCCACGTACTGTAGTACTTTGTATTGGGTTTTATTTTTTAAAGGTTTATTTACTTATTATGTATACAGTGTTCTGCCTGCATGTGTGCCTGCAGGCCATACGAGGGCACCAGATCTCATCATAGATGGTTATGAGCTACCATGTGGTTGCTGGGAACTGAACTCAGGACCTCTGGAAGAGCAGCCAGTGCTCTTAACCTCTGAGCCATCTCTCCAGCTCTGTATTGGGTTTTGAAATGCAGTTTTCTTCTTTTTTGAGGCAGGATCTCACTTTGTAGCCCAGGATGGCTTTGAACTCGTGGTGTCCCTTTTGCTTCAGATTCCAGTGTGATGGGAGCACAGCATGAGCACTATGCCTCCCTATGGGCTGGGATCAAACCCAGTCACTGTGCACCTTAGGTTAGCGTCCTACTACTCAGCTACACAGCTATCTCTATTCTTATAAGTTTTTTTTAGAACGTTAATGACTAGCTTTTCCAGTGCTGGGACTGAACTCATGACCTTCCACATGCCAGTCAAGTACTCTATACGATGAGCTTCAGCCTCAGCTGTTATTTCCTTTGGCTAAACTGATTCCTTCATCATTTCTATAAGGACCATCTTGGTCTCTTTTCATAATTTTTGACATTGCTACATTTGTTAATTTTTTTTGTTTTTCGAGACAGGGTTTCTATGTGTAACAGTACTGGCTGTCCTGGAACACTCTGTAGATTAGGCTGGCCTTGAATTTAAGAGATCTGCTGGCCTCTGCCTTCCAAGTGCTGGGATTAAAGGTGTGTATCACCACCACCCAGCACATTTACTAATTTAATGTGTATGTGCATGCATTTGTATACATGTGCATTCATGTACTCTAGTGTGCTTGTGTGTGTAGGTCAGAGGTCAACTTGCAGGAGCTATTTCCTTCTACCATGTGGGTCCCAGGAACTGGACACAGTTGCCAGGCTGGGTGGCAATGCATTCTTGCAGTGTTTGTCTTGGGAAGCCTTTCTTTCTGTTTAATTTCTGAAGGGCAGCTTTGCTAGGTGTATAATTCCTGATTGCTGAGTATTCTCTTTCAATGTTTTGAACAAATCATTCCATTCTCTTTTGGCTTGTAAGATTTCTGGAGAGAAGTCTGCCACTACTGTAATAGGACTTTCTTCATAACTTGATTCTTTTGTTTGTTTTTGTTTTTCTTTAGAATTTTCCTTTGTCTTATACTTCTTTTTTTGATATGTTTATTTATTTATTTTGGAGACAGGGTCTCACTGGGTCAGCCTGGCTGTCCTGGAACTTGCTACATAGACCAGGCTAGTTTTGAACTCAGAGATCTACCTGCCTCTGCCTCCTGTGTGCTGGGCTAACGTGTGCCTCTTTGCCTAGTTATCTTGTATTTTCATGCCCACTGTATTTCCCCCCACTGTATCTAGGAAGGGTCTTAGCTACTTCCTGGATCTTGGGTCTCTTTTTCCCAGAGTTTGTAAATTTTTCAGCAGGTAAAGAGCAACCTCAAAAGATAACCAAATTAAAAAAAAATCGCAATTCACTTTCAATAACAAGAGCAGTGATAGTGAAGGTGTCCTGTCCACTTAGTAGGAGTGAGACACAGTGCAGGAGGCCATGAGCACACGTCACTGTGCTAACATCAACACACCACTCTTGGGCAAACATTTGATCTGCTTTCCGGATTTTTTGTTTGCAAAACACCGGTGATTGTGTGCACTCTTTTAGTGAGGACTCTATTAAGTAATATGCATGTCCTCTTTATTCTACTTGTTCCACAGTGTAAGGAGTAACGCTGTGCTGTGCTGCTCTGTGTCCCACAGGTGCCCTTCAGGCGGGTGTTGTTAGCGCTGGCACTTTGTAGGAGAGGAAAGGAAGGAGAAGGAAAGGAAAGGGCTAGCTCGTGCACCAGCAGCTCTATCTCGGGATGGCTGAAGCTTATTTCGTGTGATTTATGCCCACGTGGAGCTTCAGCACAGTGTGAGTGCAGTCTTATGATTTCAGAACCAGGAGAGTGTTGTGACATTAGCCTTTGCCCCGCCCCTTTCTTTGGTTTCAGACTGAGCTCTGTGGAGTAGGACTCTGGTGATGCATCCTCGGTAAGCTGCCTTCACCTGTCCTGTGGCCACTTACCTTACTAGCTCTATTATATCCTTTCTGTGCAGGGATGAAGTCTCTACAAGTTTTGATAGGATTTCAAATAATAAGATCCCGGGGTTGTTAGCTAAATCTAAACACAGTTTCTTTTCAGGAACTATAGAGGAAACAGAAAAGAGAAATTTCAAAATGTCTTCTGAGAAAACCGTCTATTAAAAATTTACTGAGAATTTGTAGCAATATTAAATCAGGGACTAGAAATATGGCAAACATGAAAATTGTTCTATTTAGAGAAAGGTCATTTTGATTACTGAGTAGACAGAACAATCATAGTTCAATGACATCTAAGTAAATACGGTAGTACTTTTAACATCTGCATGTGTAATATGTTAAATAGAATTGTCTTGTTCGTCTATGAAAGGTAATTAATAAATATCTCTAGTTTGCAGAGAAACTCATTTGTCACAGTTTTTGAGAGCACCAATTTTTCTTGATCCCAGGGACAGGCTGTGGCTTAGGTTTGGGTATGTTTTCAAAGTTACTTGTGGGGTTTGGAACTGGAATCCTAGAGCATGCGATATGAAGAGTGGTTGGATTTCCCAAGGCGGCCTGTTGGGTCAGGAAACAGAGCACGAGAGACTGAGGGCACCTTCCAGTTTGAACAGATCGACGGCCACAGGTGAGCACACGCTCTCTAGCCCCGGCCTCTCACTGAGAGCAGAGGCTTCACCAGGGTGTAGAGATAGTAAGCTACCCAAGCTCTACAAAATATTATTTTTTTTAAAAAGGAATGCTTTTGGAAGTAGTGCATGTGCTTGGGTAAGAAGTAAAATACTATAAAGGGAAAATAAGAGGCTGGAGAGATGGCTCAGTGGTTAAGAACACTGACTACGCTACCAAAGGACCTGGGTTCGATTCCTAGCACCCACCAGGCTGTTAACAACCGTCTGCAATTCTAGTTCAAGGCGATCTGATACAGACATATAAGGCAAGATACCCACACACATAAAAATAAAATAAATTAAGATAAAAGGAAGGCTAAACTTTCTGCACCTGCTACTTCCTTAGTGTTCTCATTAGAGACAAAAGTAATGTCTCTCCTGCTGGAGGCCAGTAGCTGCTTGATGTATGTAAGTTGTAATTCTGATGGTATCAGTCTGTTTGACATTATTTTGTAGGAAAAAGAATAACATCCTAGACTCTCCCTAGATCCTAGATCCTAGATCCTAGAATTGCATCCTAGATGTCTCCTAACTGGAGGCCTAAGGGGTCGTGTTTTTTGTGCAGTGGGCGGGGCTTCCCAGAGACATCTACTCACCCACAGCCTTGAGGAAGAGTTTCTTATCTGTCAGCACCCCTACAAAGTCTGAGAAGTTGATCTTACCGTCTCCTGCAACAGGAATCTCAGCTCAGAACATATTGCTAAAAGCTTATATAAACGCACAATTTGTATATAAAGGAGAGAGAGAGAGAGAGAGAGAGAGAGAGAGAGAGAGAGAGAGAGAACACTTGTTTTACCTAGGACTGGCTTCACATTTGCAATCCTTCGGCCTCAGCCTCCAGTTTGCTGAGATTACAGGTGTCTGCTACCACACCCAGCTGGGATGTATTTTAATTATTTATTGAATGTGAAGTATAAAAGCTAAAGTAGTCTGAGCCACTTTACACTTAAAATCAGCATATTCAGGACTGAAAAGAGGATCAGGTAAACCTTGGTTTCCTTTCCTTTCTCCTTAAAGAGATTATTTTTGGTAGTGCCTCCCTATATAGCCCATGCTGGTCTTGAACTTAAAACCCTTGTATTTACATCAGTCTTTATGACCTGATCTATATTTACACTAGTCTGCTCTAGCCAACAGAAACAATGGCAAGGTGTAAGCATCCAGTAAAAGCTGTTAGCCGCGCTCCATTGCCTCTAAAGTTAAGACAGTTGCCAAGCAGTGACAGAGTACGCCTTTAGTCCCAGCACCCAGGAGGCAGAGGCAGGCGGATCTCTGTTAGTTTAAGGCCAGCCCAGTCTACAGAGTAAGTTCCAGGACAGTCAGGGCTACACAGAGAAACCCTATCTTGAAGAAACAAAAAGCAAAAATGAAAACCAAACCAAACAACACAAACAAAAAGACGGGAAGTATGGTTAGAGGGTGTGCAGGTACCTGAAGGACTAGCACAGCTGGGCAGAGCCAGTGGGGAGAAGTGATAGTTCTAATTATCTGGTGACCTTGATTCCTTGGCCCCTGGCTGGTGAGGGGCCAGAGAAAATAATACACTGCAAACATTTTCCACACAATATGTTAGGCTGGATTCCAGGTACAGGCCATAGCACTTGAGAGGGAGAGGCAGAAGCATCAGTGATTCAAAGCCACCCTCAGCTACATAGCAAGTTAGAGGTCAGCTAGCTTGGAATATATAAAGACCCTGCTTCCAAAAACCAAACCAAATACCAATAATAAAAAGTCCCAAAGAGGAAAACAAATTCCGTGACTTGTATACTTTAAAATACTATCAAAATTTCTCTGGCATTTAAATGTCAGTGGGCTCTCAGGATAGAAGAGAGATTCATATCGTTATGGTTCAGATGGAAATGGTGGACTTGGATTTTATGACTGCATCTCTCAGTTACTTCAAGACATTCTCTAAAGTGAGCATCATGACAAAGACTTCAATTTGGGAAAGCGAAGGCTAAGGGACAGCCACTCTTAGATTCCACACAGGCATTTTTCATTTTTTTTTAAGCTCATACATGTGCCCACTGATATCCTTAAAGAGAAACACATACAAATATAGTAGTAGTTCCTTGTCCATGGGGGACATAGAAGTTACATTTCAAAGCCTCCAAGTCTTAAAACCTTGGTTAGACCTGAGTGTGGCGGCTCATGCCTACAATCCTAACCTTTGGCAGGACAATAGGCAGTAAATTTGTGTTTCTCTTTAAATATATCAATGGGGTGTATGTACGAGCTAGGAAAAAACCCTAATTTTTAAAGAAAATTCCTGTGTGGAAACTGAGTGACCGTCCGAGCTCAATACCAAGTTCAAGTCTTTGTTATGATACTCACTTTAGAGGATGTCTTGATGTAACAGAGAGAGCTTTTTGGCTTTGTTTTGGTTGATTTGTGGACCATTCTGATCCCTGAATATCCTACGCTTTATCACATATACATATTTGCAATAAACTTTATCTGATAGATTAGGAATTAGCAATAATAAAATAATTAAAACAATATACTCTGTGTGTGTGTGTGTGCATGCGTGTTTGAGACAGGGTCTCTTTATGTAGTCCTTGCTGTCCTGGGACTCACTATGTAGAACAGGCTGGCCTGAAACTCACAGAGATCATCCTGTCTCTGCCTTCTAAGTGCTAGGGTTAAAGGTGTGCACCACCACGTCCAGGCTCCATGGTATACTATTGTAAAAAGTTACATTACTATGGTCTTTTTCTCTTGAAAGAGTTTAGACAAATACTAATATTTGTGGACTACAGTTGACCCAGTTAATTGAAACCATGGGAAGTGAGATGCAGGTCATGGAAGATAACCTTACCTTTGTTTAGAGGTATACTTTTGGTAGATAAGGGAGAGGTATTCCTTGTACTTTAGGATAAATGATAACACAGATATACACAAAAAGTATATTATGGGAAAATAATAGGTCAAAATACTCACCGTCAAGATCAGCACATTTTAATTCATTGTAGATATCATATGTGTTTAGACTCATCCCGAATTTAGCTAAGGTGCTCATCAATCCATGTGAATCAATACAGCCAGTCTTATCCTTGGTGAAGAAGTTGTAAGCATTTCGGAAGGCTGAGGAAATGGGTATATGTTAGGACAATTATTTAAGAAGAGACACAGTCAGGTATGGTAACTTCTGTCTCTAACCCCAGCACTTGGAAGCTGTGGTGGGAAGATTGATGGATGATTCAAGGCCAGCTTAGGCTAAACAGTGACATCTAGGTCAGCCTGGGCTATAGAAGTGGGGAAGGAGAGGGAGAAATGTGTGTGCTAACAGGACAGGAGATGTCATATAGCCACCTGAAGATCTGTAACATGTGGAAAGAGAAAGGAAAATGAATAATAGATTTTTAAAGAGACAGAATGCTGTCTTTTCTTGGGATTTGAACGAGCATCAAGCAGAAATGGTAGAACCAAGTGGAATGAGTAGTAATTGATAGAAAAAACAAATGTAGAGCCAGGCATAGTGGTGCTTGCCTATAACCCAAGCACTCAAGGGCAGGGGCAGGAAGATTAGGTGTTCAAGGTTAGTCTTGACTGCACAGTGAGTTTGAGACTAGACTGTGCTACGTCAGACCCTGTGTATCAAGAAAACAAAGCAAAACAAATATATATGTATATATAAATATTTTATATATTTATATATAAATATATTATATAAATATATAATACATTTTCCCTTTTATTGCCATTTCTTGGTCATTTGTCTCTACCTTGTGTTAAATAATTATTTTTCAATCTCCACTCTTTTTGTAATACTGGGTGTTGAACCTAGGCCCTCTCACATGCCAGGCAACTGCTCTACCACTGACCTAGATTCCTACTTTCATTATTTATTTCTATCAGTATAGACTCATAGATGTTTATTTTAGATTTTGGGTAAACATATCATAATATGTTTACTTTTGTTTCTCAAATTGCTCAAAGAAGTAGTGGAAGAGAGGGAGAGTGTATGCCTGCATGTGTGTGTATGTACGTATGTGACATTGTATGCACACGGAGGCCCCGGGACAACTTGCAGGAGTCAGTTCTATCCTTTTACTATGTGTGACCTGGAGACAGAACTCAAGTCTTCAGTAGGCAAAGGTGTTTCTCTTCTCTTCTCTCCCTGCTTCCTCTTCCTCCTCTTCTTTTGTGTGTGAGCGTGGGGTATCTGTGTGTGTGTGTGTGTGTGGTGTATGCACACATGTATGTGTGGGTATGCTCACCTCTGAGCGTGGAGCCCAGGCGTCCTGCTCTATCACATTCCACTTTATCCTTTGAGACAGGCTATAGTAGGCTTTCCTGGACCGCTAGCCTCCAAATCATGACCTGGGGACTTATTATTAATTATGAATGCTCAGCCTTAGCCTGGCTTTTTTCTAGCTATTTTTTTCCTTTAACTTAAATTAACCCATTTCTATTAATGTATGTGTTGCTGTGTTTGTCGTCCATCCTACTTTCCTGCTTCCTCCGTGTCTGGCTGGCAGGCCCCTGAGGGGCTGGCTGGCTCCTTTTCTCTCTGCCCGTCAGCCCTGTCATCTGAATTCAGGTCCTCACGCTTCCATAGCAGACACTCTCACCTTCTGATCCTTCCCTGACTTATTCGTCATTCTGTTCTCTCTAGGCTCCCTTCTTCACCTCAGAAGACCAACTCTGGATGCGATGCTATGCTCCCCTAGCACTCCGTACTTCTCTCATGCCTTGAGTCATCCAGGGCAGGGACATGTCTAATGTTCTTGTGCCTGGAACACTGTTGGCTCAAATATCTGAATGCTGTTTGGACCAATGACCTATAGACAGTGTATCAAACTTCACTATTATTTTTCTGTCTCAAAGAAATCCTGGTATTTTATTTCCATTTTAATTTAATTTGGTCCTTTGAGAACAAAACTGGCTTGTACACTATGTAGACCAGCTGTCCTTAAACCTGTGGTCCTCTTGCCTCTGGAGGCCTCCCTAATGCTGGGATGACAGACACTTGTCACCACACTGGCCAGTCCTGAAACATTGTATTTATACTCCTCAAGTAGCTGATAATATGTGACCTTGAATTTGCTGTTTACCACACTTCCAAGTTATCTGGATAAGAATATTTGACCTAGCTGAATGGTGGTGGTGCAGGCCTTTGATCCCAGCATTCAGGAGGCAGAGGCAGGGGAATCTCTCTGAGTGCAAGGCCAGCCTGATCTATAGAGTGAGTTCCAGGACGGCCAGAACAATACACAGAGAAACCCTGTCTTGAAAAACTAAAAAATAAATAGAGAATATTTGACCAAGCCTGTTTCAAATCTTGAAAGGTGTCAGTTTGAAAGTTATCCTTGAATCTAGCAAATAGTTTATTTTTTATTTTTAGATAGGGCCTTGGTAGGTAGAGTAGGTTGACTTTGAACTAAGTACCAGCTTCCTAAGTTATAGGTGTGCACCATCATGCCTGGCTAAAATTTTATTTCACCCCTCTGCTTTCCCTTTCTTGAATGATAGGACTACAGATGCTCCTTGAACTCTCACGTGTGCATTAGAGAAAGATCAGTGTGGGAACTAGCTGGATGCAAGGGCACTTCCCTTCTATCCTAGCACTTGGGAGGCTGAGGCAGGACTGTTATGAGTTCTAGACCAGACAGGGATACACATTGAGCAGGCTAGTCTTAGCTATTAGAGTAAGATCCTCTGTCCTGGAACTCACTCAGAGATCTTCCTGCCTCTGACTCCTGGGTGCTGGAATTAAAGGCATCACCATTGCCCTGGTTGTTCTTAGATTTTAACATTTAGGATGATTTTCATTACCTTCCAGTTGTGAAGAGTTCAGCTTTGCATCTTTATGTTGTAAGTGACTTGGAAGAGATCCTCGTAAATCTCTATCTCTGAGAAGAAACATGAAAAACAGCAGGTTTAACACAGGTGTGAAGCCTTTGAGTTTTGCTGATGCTAACGGTGACAAGCATTACAATTTGCCCAGACTCAAAGTGCTGAAGCAGACCGTCACTGGCTAATCTGTCAGAAGCTGCCCTTACCTCTCTTAAAAACAAAACAAAAGCTACTTGATTTCTCTCACTGTACAAAACAGGCATCTGGCTGATTAAATGGCTTGTCCAAAGTCACACAGGTAAGAGAGATGAGATTCTGATGGCAAAGTTCAAAGCTGTAACCTTAAGCCATCACCATTGCTAGAAACCTGTTTCAAAGGTTAATCTGGAAAATAATGTTGTGCTGACTACCTTTGTAGAGAAGGTTCTGTATCTACCATTATAACTTTAATTGCCAACATGTGTGTTTAGTATATATAAGAGACAATAAGGAATGATTAAGCAGAGACAGGATGCTTCTGGAAAGTTTGGAACTCTGGGTAACATTTTATATTCTCAGGGAAGTAGAATCTGAAAAGAAGGGAAAATACTAATATTTCAAAATTCTTTGTGTAAATCTGCAACAATTTATGAACACACACACACACCTAGCTTTGCTTATACTATGACAAGTGAAATGTAATTATTTTTAATTAAGTATAATTTAATAGCAAATTAAATAATCATAAACTTTTTGAGACAGGATCCCATGTAGCCTAGGAGGATCTCAAACTCACTATGTAGCCAAGGATGCCTTTGAACTCCCAATTCTCCAGCCTTCATCTTTTGCCATGCTGGGATTATAGGCTTGTGCTGTTACACCTAGCTCCTATAAATTTACTTTAGAATAATTTTAGAATTCAACTGCCTCTGCCTCCTAAGTGCTAGGATTAAAGGCATGCGCCACCACTGCCCAGCTAACAAAGGTTTTAAGAATATGGAATCTCTTACTTTTGTGGTTTTATTTTTTTAAAACATCGACAAAGATTTATTCTACAAATCTTTTATGTATGAGTGTCCTGCTTGCCTGCAGGTGTGTATGTGCACCATATGCATGCTGTGTGACGGAAGGCATCCTGGGCTCTCACTTTCAGCCATCAGAGGTTGTTGGCTAGAATCGGTTGGCAGCTGACTGAGAAAAAGCATTGCTACGAGCAGGAGAATCCCCCTCCTATCCTAGTAGGGCTGTGCATGGCTAATTCACTGGACTTCCTTTGGGAGAACGGGAAGGAGAATTTTGCTTTTCTAGATGAAAAGAATGTTCACTTTTTTCTTTTTATTAAAAAAAATCTTCCCATAAGCCGACAGAATGATTCAGCGGGAAGGCACTTGCTGCCAAGTCCGAGGATCTGAGTTTGATTCACGGGACCCATGGGGTGGACGGGGAGAACTGACTCCTGCAAGCTGCCCTCTGCCCTCTGTATGCATGCTGTGGTGTGTGTATGTGAGCACACATGCAAAATAAATAAAATAGAAACATCTCCTTAATTCAGATGTTTTAAGGAACTTCACCACAGAATAAAATATTCTCATTTTTCTCAGCGTAGTCTCTGTATGTGATCTGTATAGTCATTACCTGAAGACTTTGCGTAATCTCCTCACACTTTATTACCTACCTTTTGTGAAAGACGGGTGCTTTGAGGGGCTTCAACTTCAGTGTTGATTTAATTCCTGAAACTGCCATGGGGCCAGACACTCTTTCTGCAATTCAGAAGATACAGAAAAGGATCAATCCACAGAATCACCATCCATCATCCATCTATCATTTATTCCATTTTCCCTCCCTCCCTCCCTTCCTTCCTTTTTTTTGAGACAGGGTCTCACTTTGTTCAGTTGGCCCAGAACTTTGTCCCTTCCTGCCTGAACCTTCCCAGCACTAGAATTGCAGGCAGGTGCCACCATGTCTATTAATACAATTGTTTCTTTGTATTCTTTCCCAGCTTTCCTGAGCAAAGCCTGACATTAAAAAGTCTAGGATTTCAAAGCATAGCATTGTATGCAAATCCAAGCTATTCATTTCATTGCATGTGAAATTGGAGGGCTGTGTGGGGAGGTCTGTGCTAAGATCTATAAGCAAAATTTGTCACAGTTCTTCCTTTCAAATAATGTCTCTTTGATCTTATATAAAAATAAACGCTGGGGCTGGAGAGATGGCTCAGTAGTTAAGAGCTTTTACTGCTCTTGCCAGAGGGCCCAGATTCCCTGCACCCACAGGGCTGCTCACAACCATTTGTACAGTCTAGTCCCAAAGGATTCAGCACCCTCTTCTGGCCTGCACAGGCATCTGCATATATGTATACACAAAAGTAAAAATCATAAGTCTTAAAAAACCTAAATAAATGCTAAGCAAAATAAGTCAGTCACACAAAGAGAAATATTTTCTCACTTGCACGTAGAATCCAAAATAGTCAAACCCACAGAAGCACAGAATGTGGGAAGGGGGCGTGTAGGAAGAGGCTGGGTAAGGAGCACAAATCCTCAGTGGTGCCAGATGAGTAGCTTGTAAAGACCTAATGGCTAACTTCTAGGAAGTATTATTTTCAGGAGTGTGGCCTTTGTTTACACTGCATTTGCTTAACTCTGTGAAGCTGTGATTTGTTTTTTTGCCTGTCTAAAACACTTGATGATCTAATAAAGATATGAACAGCCAATAGCAAGATAGGAGCAAGGATAGGCAGGACTGGCAGGCAGAGTATAAATAGAAGGAGACCTGAGAAAGAGAATGAGGAGCAATGAGAGAATAAGGAGAGGAGAACATTAGGGGTCAGCCCCCAGCCCCTCAGTCAGCCGGCCACCCAGTCAGTCACGGAATAAGAAGAAAAGTACACAGAAATAGAGAAAGTTAAAAGCCCAGAGGCAAAGGTAGTCTGGACAATTAGATAAGAAAAGCTGGCTAGAAATGAGACACGTTAAGGCCGAGCATTCATAAGTAAGAATACGCCTCCATGTGTGATTTATTTGGGAGCTGGGTGGCAGGCTCTGCAAAAAGCCCAAAGAGCAAAAACCACCGCAACAGATAACACCGTGACTAGGTAGAACCAGTTTACAGAGTTTCGAAATTTGCCTGGATGCCTCTGATCCATAATAACTATGGTAACTTGTATGTTCGTTTGATTGCAGAAATTATTTTACATTGTATACATATAACAAATCATCAAATTATATACCTTAACTAATTAAAAATAGTATATGATACAAAGCACGTAGAAATATATAGGAAAAATTAAGGACAAAATTTATTCTGAAATATTTCCTGCCACAACTGGCAAAGAAGAAGGCGTTAAAGCCTTCCTGCTTATTTCAGTCTTACAACACCTACCATGTAGTAAATTTTCTGAGGCTTTCCTTCTGGGACCCACATCCCTGTCCACTGCTTTCTTATAAAAGCAGAGAGGATAGCCTCTTGCACAGACTCTTTGGATACTATGGCTCTCCTAGTCCTCCCTTCCTTCTGCATCACCGGAGAAACGGCCTGCAGACCAGGGGCTGGGAGGGTTTCTATCACTCCAGTTAGCTTTCCCAACTCTAGTGTATATCAGGAAGTTCGCTGACAAGCAGACAGGCAGGTTTCTATCACTCCAGTTAGCTTTCCCAACTCTAGTGTATATCAGGAAGTTCGCTGACAAGCAGACAGGCTGCTTGCTAGCTTGGGAATGATGAATCAGCACGTACTGTTAAATCAGGAAAAAAAAAAGCTTCAGAATGTTTGGTTAGAATTCATTCCTCCCAGGTCACTGCCTCAGAACCCAGAGGCAGCTGTTTCTAAACAACTCCATTCCAAGGTGTTCAGGATCTAGAACCTACCAGAAAGCTGGGAGCCTCAGAGACGCTCAACAATTTAGGCTCTTGAAAGGTGCTGGGAAATGGTCCCCACGGCGCAAAATAATCATTACTTAAAAATAGTTCCAATCTCTTATATAATTGATAGATATATATTTTAAAGAACTCAGCCTAGATCAGACAAAATTCTGACGTTTACCTACTTTTGAGCTGTGCTACTAACCAACCATTAGCAACCAACCATTTGAGCCTTCAGATCAAAAATCCAATAAAGGGTTTGTTCCCTCATACAGCTGTGACCTCATTCACTGCTCAGGCCTGGGCTCAGGGAGAAGATGGCCTGGGGGCTCCTCCCAGGGTTAGAGCAAATGTGTATTCAGTGGGGTTCACTTGGTACTCCAGTGGCGCATGAAGAAACGAATTACAGAATTATAGCAATTTAAGCCTGTTGAGACTTTAGAGAAGATAATTTTTTGGCCTCAAATTATATGGTATATTTTCTTTAGTGTGTTGAAACTTATTTAAGAAAAGTATTTTAACCAGGTCCCTTGATTGAAGAGTAACTAAAATAATTTCATTAATTTTTTAAGTCTAGAAAAAATCTTGTGCTTATAATTTTAAAATTAGACCTATGTGTATATGTACATGTCTATGAATATGAGTCCTGGTACCCACAGAGACCAGAGACATGGGGTCATCTGGAGCTGGAGTTACAGGCAGTTGAGAACCATCTTTGATGTGGATGTTGGGACTTGAACTCGGGTTCTCTGGAAGAGCACTGAGTGCTCTTAACTTCTGAACCATCTCTCCAGCCTGCTTGCATTCTTTAACAGTGGAAAAACCGAGTTAAATAGAGCAATTAACATGGCCAGGTATGGTGATGTATGCCTATAACCGTAGTACTTGGAAGGCTGAAGCAGTTGGACTGTAAGTTTCAGATTCTGTCTCAAAAGCAAAAAGGAAAACCATCGACAATTAGGCAGAAATCATAACATTCATGTTCTGACTTTTCTCTAGCCTTTAAACCCTCAAAGTCAGTGGTGGCACATGCCTTTATTTCCAGCACTTGGGAGGCGGAGTCAGGAAGATCTCTGTTCAAAGTCAGAAGTTCAAAGCCTGTCTGGTTTACCTAGAAAGTTCGAGGCCAGCCAGGGCTACAAAGTAAGGCCTCATCTCCAAAAACCAAAACCAAACCAAACAAACCAAACCAAAAACTAACCCAAAACAAGCCAACAACAACAGCCGCTCCAGCACAGGGCCAGGAGAACCTGTCATCTACTGTGGATAAACACAGGCTCAGACTGCTCCAAAGGTTTCGGGTTTACTCAGTGGCAGTGTTTCTAGTTCCCTGTTCTAGGTCTGAATGGTTCAGTATGAGGATAACAGCCAAGTTTCTCAAACTTGCCTCCTATTCTGGTCAGGAACACAGAGAAAGGAGGAAGGTTTAATTTCTAAATTAATTCAACAAATATATATTGAGGGCTTCCTATTTTAAAATGGGGGATAATGTCAGTTCCTATTGGGTGGAGCTGGCGAGAAGTAAAACTTTGGTTTCTATTTATTTATTTATTTCGAGACAGAGTTTTTATGTAGCTTTGGAGCCTGTCCTGGAACTCGCTCTATAGACCAGGTTGGCTTTGAACTCACAGAGATCCGCCTGCCTCTGCCTCCCGAGTACTGGGATTAAAGGCATATGCCACCATCACCTGGTCTGGTTTCTTTTTAAAGATTTATTTTATTAACTTTTTAGATTTCTTTTCATTACTTTATGTGATTGAGTGTTTTGTCTGCATGTATATCTGTGTACTACATATGATGTGGGGTTTCCTCTCTGTATGCTATGGATATGTTTTATTATCATTGGCTAATAAAGGAGCTGCTTCAGTCTATGCCATGGCAGAATATAGCCAGATTGGAAGAGATATATAGAGAGTAGGTGGAGTCAAGGAGATGCCATGTAGCTGCCGAAGGAGAAGGACATGCTGGATCCTTATCAGTAGGCCACAGCCTCATGGTAATACACAGATTAATAGAAATGGGTTAATTTAAGATGTAAGAGTTAGTTATTAATAAGCCTGAGCTAATAGGCTGAGCAGTGATTGTAATTAATAAAGTTTCTATGTGATTATTCAGGTCTGGGTGGCTGGGAAATGCATGGGCTGTCTCCAGTTACTAAGGAGGTGGTGAGCCTCCATGTGGGTGCTGGGAATCGAACCTGGGTCCTTTGCAACAAACGAGTGCTCCTAATGGAGTCAACTCTCCATCCCCTATTTTATTAATTTAAAAATAACTTTAGAAATTATTTTATGTGTCTAGGTGTTTTGCCTGCCTGTGTGTCTGTATACACGTATGTGTGCTTAGTGCTTAGAGAGGCCAGAAGGGAGCAGTGGACTCCCTGGAACTGGATTTATAGATGGCTGTGGGCCACCATGTGGGTTCTGGGAATCAAACAGTACCTTCCAGAAGAACTGCATGAGCTTTTATCCGCTGAGCCATCACTCCAGCCCTAAACTGTGGTTTCTTTAGAGAGAGAACCTTATTATGTTTTCCTAGGCTGGCTTCAAATTCCTGAGCTCAAATTTCTCCTGCCCCAGCCTAGCAAGCATGTAGGACAGTAGGTGTGGGCCAGTGCCTCACAAGCATGTAGGACTGCTGGTGTGGGCCAGGTGCCTAGAAGAAGTAAAAGCTTCAGATTGTTATTTATCAATAGTGGTAAGATCTGTATTATATAGAAGCAACTCCCTCACTTCTATTTTTGTGTGTGCTGGGTACCAACACCAGGGTCTCCTGCAGGCTGGCAAGTGCTCTGTCTGCCACAGAGCCACACCCCTGCTCCACATCAACAGTTCTTAAGTATATGGTTCAGTGCTGTTAACTATACCAGCTACTGAGTGTTTTCATCTTACACAACCAACACTCTGTGTTGATTACGTAACCTCTCTTTCTCCCCTCCTTCCAACTCCTCATGACCACCCTACATTCTACATCTGTGAACCTGACCACTATAGACATCTCCTATATGTAGAATAATACAGTAGTTTGTGTGTGTGTGTGTGTGTGTATGTGAGTGATTGGCTTATTTCATTTATAATATCCTTGAGGTTCATCTGTGTCGTGGTGTGGCTTGCAATTTCCTTCTTCTAAAAAGCTGAATGGTAGCCCCTGTGAGCACCACAGTTCGTTTCCCCATTCATCCATTGATGGACACTGGCACTGCCTTCCTTCTGACTGCTATGGACACACGGACCACCACCCACTCCTCACGTCAACTTTTACTCACCGATTTTTAATAGGGTCCTATCTAAATTTAACCCTGGCTGCCCTGGACCTCACTCTGTGGACCAGGTTGACCTCACAGAGAGCTTTGCCTGTCTCTGCCTCCCAAGTGCTTGATTTATTCTTGAAAAACGATCAAAAAAAAATGCCAGGGGGCTGGAGAGATGGCTCAGTGGTTAAGAGCGCTGGCTTCTCTCCCAGACGATCCAGGTTTGATTCCCAACACACACATGTTGGCTTACAATCATCTGTAACTCCAGTCCTATGGGAGATCCGACACCCTCTTCTGGCCTCTGGGAGCACTGCACACTCATGGTGCACATGCAGGAAAACATCTTTACACACGAAATAATTCTTTAAAACGAAGAAAATGTTTCTAGCATCAATTTTATAGCAAATTATAATATTAAATAATCTAGCCTATGTTCTACAACCTACTAAATATTCTGATTTTTGACAATTTTTTTTAATTTTGAGAGTATCATATAATCTCATCATTTCCCCCTACTTGTTCTCTTTCAAATTCATGGCCTCCTTTTTCATCCATTGTTGTTATATGCATATATGCATATGTGATTTTAACATTTTTCTTTTGGTAATATTTGAGCACGTATACTTCAATTTCTCAATTACCTCACTAGTTTAGTGAGGGCCTCATTCTCTTTGTCCTCTCTGCATCTTCACCACTTGTTATCTTTTAAAAAGCTTTAAAACTTTGTTACATTTATTTGTTGTGTGTGTATATGTGCTCGCCTGTGCCACAGTGGGTGTGTGGAAGGCAGGGGACAAACTTCATTTGTTTGTTTAATTTAACTTTAAGTAGATGGGTGTTTTGACTGCATGTATGTCTGTGCATCACATGCATGCCCTCGGCGTCCAGAAGAGGCGTCAGAGCCCCTGCACTGAAGTTACAGGCAGTTGTGCCATGAGGGTGCTGAGAGTGAACCCTGTCCTGCGGAAGAGCAGCCAGTGCTCTTAACTGCTGAGCCATTGCTCCAGCACGTGGGTCCTGGGGATAAACACAGGGTTGGTGGCAAGTGCCTTTACCCACTGAACCTTCTTGCTGCTCATGTCTTTCTTTCTTTCTCTATTTTTTTTCTCATGATAGGGTTTTCTTTGTGTAGCCCTGGCAATTCTGGAACTCATTTTGTAGACCAGGTTGCCCTCTAATTTAGAGATCCTCCTGCTGCTATCTCCTGAGTGCTGAGATTAAAGGTGTGTGCTATCTTAATTTTATTAAATGCATCTACATTAGAGGGTGTAAAGTTGTTATTCATTGTTGTTTTGTGTTTCCTCAGTGAATAACAATGTTTAACATCTTTCCACCTCCTTCTTTGTCATTTTAACATAGTCTTTGAAGCAAGGTCTATTGATATACTTTGGCCATTCAAAGACACTGGGTACAGCAGTCTCATCTTCAGGATATATATTTAAAGATTCACAGCAGATGTCTAAAACCATGAAGGATACTGAACCTTATACAGTATCTTTTTTTCTATGCATTCATGGCAATGGCAAAATACTACTTTGTAAAGTAAGCACAGTAAGAGGTTAAAATGAGCTAATGTTTTCTTGCCCTGAGCTGAATGAAGTCTTACATCTTCTCATTTGCTGGAAGCACTTTCTGGTTTCTCTTGGCAAAACCGGATGGTCCCATCACCATTCTTGTGTTTTGGAGTCATTATTAAGAAAACTGAAGACTACACAAGAAGAACAATGCAGTAGTTATAACTGCAATGGTTTATTAGCAACTAATGGGGTGACGTATAAAGTCCATATTCTAGACAAAGGATTGTTTTTTGTCCTTAGCACGGTGGGGGCAGGAGTAGCGTTAAATGTTATCACATTACTAAGAATAGCACACAATTTAAACTGCATGAACTGTTTGTTTCTGGAGCTTTCTATTGAATGTATTTGGCCAAGAGGTGACTGTAAGCAGAACGAGAGAAACTGTCTACCAGAGAGAATGACTGTATCTGCTTGTCCTGCCTAAACTGGGAAGTGAATCTAGGGTCTCACACCTGCCAGACAAGCGCTCTGTCACTAAGCCACAGTCCAAGCTCTATATTTACACATTTTATTATTGAACTATAAGGTCTCTTTATATATTTTAGATATTCAACCCTTATTAGTATGTCATTTACAAATATTTTCTCTTATTCTGGACCCTTCTTTACCACCTTAATAGTGTCCTCTCACCCTTACCAGTTAAAACTAGAATTTGGAAGCCAAAAGAGGACAAAAAGATCATTATCTAAATTCACCTCTTTGGCTGTACTGGTGCGGATACAAGAGCCCAACAAACAACTGAATTGCTTCCCTTAAGACTAGAGTCAGGACCAGCTACATTAGAAACTATACAGTGATACTGAAGATGTCATAATATAATTAAAATATCACTGGGTACATGAGAAAACAATTTGAGATGTCTGATACGCAGTGTGATACAGTGTAATATGGACTACCGCAGCCAAACGAACCTAAGAGAAATAGTTGGAGGGATAATGCAGAGGCATCTTACTGACTAGCAGATGGACAGAAACTGACAAAACAGGAATGGAAAATACCGGCAGAGCTAGGCTGGAACTTACCATTGATGTTGTTGGCAGTTCTTAACAGCTTGTGCAGGTTCATCATTCCTTTGGCTGGAAGACAAGGTTAGGAGTCAAAGTTGTGTACAGCCCTGAAGGTGACTAGGAGAGGGGAACTTTTACAACCAAGAAAACACATATGAAAATTAATATATGCCACCAAATTATCAATTTTAAATTGTGCTTAAGTAAGTTTTCACTCACGTTTAAACTTCCTCAGGCCCTCTATTATTGATTGGACAGTAACCTTCCCGCTTCCTGTAAAACATTTGATTCAGACACAGAAGCAGCCACATAAAAACTTAGTAAGGTTAGTCAAAGTTGTGAAATTATTCAAAACAACCTATTACATGATTTCCTGTCACCTCAGATGCCCCTGGCCTCCCAAATAAAGTACTAGACTGAACGTGTATGCATTTGCTTTGGAATCTGGGTTAGCCGTTCTCTCAGCTGGGGCTGGGGGACCGATAATGACTTCTGCAGGAGATGCGTAGTTCTCCTTAGCGCGGTGCCTCTTTCACAGTTGAAGGAATGGGGTTCAAAATTACAGGTCATAAGTGGGGAAGTGGCACTGTCCACAGAGTCTGGCCTCAAATCTACAAGTATCTTTTCCCAACAGATGATAATAGATATATATTTAATTTTTATAACAGGTGTTTGTGTGTGTGTGTGCACACATGAGTACCACAGCATGCATGTGGATATCAGAGGACAACTTGTAGGAGTTGGTTCTCCTTCCACCATGTGTGTTCTGGGGATCAAACTCAGGTTGTCAGGCTTGGCAGCAAGCGCCCTTACCGCTGAGCCATCTCACTGGAACGCACAGATATAATATGTATAAAATATGTATATGCTATCTATATATAGGTAAAAGTAAGATATAAAGAAAAGTATGTGTTGGCATATGCTCAAATGTTAGAATAGGAAGGGAAGGACCTGCTCTTTGTTCTGACAAGTTTTTTTTAAAAAGACCAGGTTGGCCTCGAACTCAGAGAGATTCGCCTGCCTCTGCTTCCTGAGGGCTGGGATTAAAGGCGTGCGCCACCACCACCCAACCTTTACTAGCATATATTAGTTACACCTGACAGTGGGCTCCATCATATCACTGTCTTCCATGCATGACTCTATTTTGATCATATTCACCCCTTATAATCTTTTCTACCCATCTAACTTCTGCTAATCCTTTCCTTTTTCCAACTAGCTCTTCTACCTCCACATCTTATTCATTTTTGGTGACCTGGAAGTCTTTTTTGAGAACCATCACAAATGTGCTTTGCTATAGTGAGTCTGTCTCTGACTGGAAAGGTGCCCTGCAACTTGGTAAGCCAGTCTTTCCCCAGAAAATTTCAATCTTGGCCATATGTTCTTCAGCATATATTTATCACATTATATATCACATTATTTTATGTGCTTCCTCCTTTGTTGGACCCAAAGCTCTTTGAGGACAAGTCTGTGATTCATTCCTTTTTGTGTTCTGAGCATTTGACATCAGACTTTTCCTTTTAAGAACTTTAAAATCTGTTGGGAGATGCCAGACGTGTATAAAAAGTATAAAAAGGGATATATTCTGTCTATTCTGACTCTAACAAAATCCTATCAGAATTCAGAGAAGAAATGGTTTTGTTTTGGTTGAAGGGTGAATGGTGAAATAGGAATCAGAGAACGCAAAAGGGAGCATGGGTCAGTCAAGCAGGATTTCGTGAGTGCATCGTGGGACAGGGATGCAGCAGATGGGGGAAATTACAGACAAAGTGGTGTCTAAGCTAAAGGACAAAAGCAGGAACAAAGCGGCTTTAGAGAATCATGGTTCAGTGGTTTGCGGCACAACAGAACGGAAGCCGTGGAGGAGAAGGCTGAGGAGTACACGTGGGCTTTGCTGTAGGTTTATATAAATATAAATAAATATATATAGTCATTTTGTTTTTCCGACACAGGGTTTCTCTGTGTAGCCCTGGGTGTCCTGGAGCTCATTCTGTCGTCAGGCTAGCCTCGAACTCACAGAAATCCACCTGCCTCTACTTCCTGAGTTCTAGGATTAAAGATGCGCACCACCACACCTGGCTTTAGTTTGTTTATTTTGATGGTGCTAGAATTCAAACCCAGGGCCTTACTCATGATGCTAGGCGAGTGCCCCATTACTGACCTGCATCTCAGAAAGTAAATGATCAATCAGCTCAAACTCTGCTTCTCCTGAGCCTCTGCCTCCTGCTCACTTTTATTTCCTAATTTCAGTCACTCATATTTTTGTACTTCTCTTTTGGGTTAGAATTATTGCCCTCCCCCCACGGACTTATTGGTTTTACGTGGGGATTTCAAAAGGAAAGCAAGGCATAGTTTCTTCTCTTTCCTTTTTAGATCCTTGGTAGTCAAGGTGTGGCCCATGAACCAGGAACACTGGTGCCACATTGGAGCTTGTTAGACATGCAAGGCTTCACACTAGACCTGAAACCAAGCCTGCATTTCAACAAGATGCGTAGATGTGCTGGCTGGTCTAATGTCAACTTGACACACAAGCTAGAGTTATCTGAAAAGAGGGGATTTTTTAAAAAGATTTATTTATTTATTTATACAGTATGCTGCCTGTAGGCCAGAAGAGGGCACCAGATCTCATTATAGGTGGCTGTGAGCCACCATGTGGTTTCTGGGAATTGAACTCAGGACCTCTGGAAGAGCAGTCAGTGCTCTTAACCGCTGAACCATCTCTCCAGCCCAAAAGAGGGAATCTTAACTGAGAAAATGCCTTCATAATATCCGGCTGTAGGGCATTTTCTTAATTGGTGAATGATGAGGGAGGGCCCAGACCACTGGGTGATGCCATTTCTGGCTCTTGGTCCTGCTATAAGAAAGCAGACTGAGCAATCACAGGAGCAAGCCAGTAAGCAGCATGCCTCCATGGCTGCTGTATCAGTTCCTGCCTCCAGGTTCCCACCCTGTTTAAGCTCCTGTTCTGACTTCCTTAAATGATAAGCAGTGATGTGGAAGTGTGAGCTGAATAAACCGTTTCCTCCCAACTTGCCTTTCGGTCACGGTCACGGTGTTTTGTTACAGCAGGAGCAATCCTAACTAAGACAGAAGGTCATTCACACACACACTCAAGTGCTTCAGGTGACACAGAAAAGATCATTTCTGAGGATCATCTATACTGGCCACAAACGTGCACTTTCAGGGAGACACCACCTCCCAGGCAGAAACCTCACCGTTAAATTCCAGGTAAGGCATCAGGTCTTTCATCTCGTCCTTGGTGAGCTCGATCCCCTCGTTTGCCAGGAACTTTTCCAAGCTCTGGCTGTCAATTGTTTCTCCTTAGGAAGGATGAGAGATGGGGTGCAGTTATAGAAACAATTCTTACACAGGACAGTAAGTGCTGTCTGTGTGTACGTAGACCGTTGCCCTGCATACCTGGAGTGACAAGGAGCACTGGGAAACCCTGCATCTATAGTTCTGCATTGCAGGAGGAGACAAAGGACGGACTCCAGGATTTGAAGCCCCGAGGACTGTGCAGAACGTGCACCAGACCAGCTATAAGCAAGGCTTTATTAACATTCCTTTCTCTTCTGCCTCACTTGAATATGGTTTTCTCTATACGCCAGCCTCCTTTCTTCTTGACAAGGCCTCCCTGTGTTGCTCATGCTGCCTACGTTGTCCAGGCTGGCGCCAAACATGCAGTTTTCCTGCCTCAGTTTCCTAAGTAGATTGGGACTAGAGGTATATATCATTGTACCCGGGAATACACACCAGTGGAAACTTTAATTTTTATCTAGTAATTATATTTGCCTGTAATTTACTTCTTTGGTTGCTATGCGTTCCAACAACTCATCTCATTTCAATAGAAAGAATAAAGCATTTCTTATTAACTGCAAGAGATTTCACCACACTAAAGGCTATTATAAAGGGGTGGGAGGGGCAAAAACATTTCTCAGTTTTTCTTTCTAGTCTTTGATAATGACTATTTATTTGATGTGAAAATCTAATGTAAATATAATTTTGTACTTTATCTTACTATGAAGACCAGGCTGATCTCAAATTTATGATTCTCCTGCCTCAGTTTCCTGAGTGTTGAAATTATAGATGTGTGTCACCATGCTTGGTTTGTGTTTGCTTTTTCAACCTAAAATAATTTCCTTATAAATATTTTTTAAGGTAATATTGTCATCTGCTGGCCTGGTCTGTCACCTTGGTATCCTATCCCTTTAAGAGACAAGCCCCACTCTCAACTCCCCCTTCCACAGTCCTACCTCCTCTCAGGTCATCTCTCTCTCTCTCTCTCCCTGTCCCTTTAAAAGACAAACCTCACCCCTTCTACCGTTCCACCTCCTCTCTGGTCTCCCCCTTTCTCTCTCTCCCCCCTTCTTCTGGAGAGGCAGTTTCTGCCCCTCTATCTTCTCCCTCCCTCCTCTTTCCCCCTTCTCCCCCTCCTTTTCTTCTTCATAACCCACGATAAACTCTATACCCACACTCTCTGCATAGTGCAGAGAGATCTATCTGCCTCCGGCTGAGGCCTCAGGTCACAGGCCAGGGGACACCCTGAGGCCTCAGGTGACCTGCTGCCACCTCTCATGGGACTGGTCCCCCACCATCTCTTTATAAGTGATAACAGGTTCTACATAATCTTTTAAAATGTTAACACTTTTTGAAATTAATATTTTAAGTCAGTATACAAAAATAACAGATTTTATTGCAGCATCTTCATCATATGCCATTTTACTGTGGTCTGCCTTTCCTCATCACTGCTCTTCATCTCCAGCTGGTTCCCTCCTCCCCAGTCAGGAGCCCTGCTTTCCTAGCACGTGTGCTCCATTTCCTCCTCATGTCCACCTCCTTTACGGTCCCTTCTTCCTCTCCATCATCCCCTTTCTAGTTTTATGAGCTACAAATACACTTGCACACGCACACACACACACACACACACACACACATTCACACAGAGTGTGTACACAGTATTAAATCTAGGTTTCACAAATGAGAGACTATGCATTGTCTTGTCTTTCTGAGTCTGGCTTAATTCATTTACCATAATGATTTGCAGTTTCCATTTTTCTGAAAGTTTTATGATTTGACTTTGCTTTATGGCCGATTAAGATTCCATGTTCTCCACTCACCTGTGGATGGACATCTAGGCTGTTCCATTTCCTGGCTACTGTGAACAGCACACGGTATGCACGTAGTCTGCGGTAACTGATTAGAGTTTTTCCAGTACTTAGCCAAGAGATAACCGTCATATGGAAGTCCTATTTTCAGCTTTTGAAGGGCGAACTTCAACACTGACTGAATGAGTCTGCATTCCCATCAGTAGTGCATGAGTGCTCCTCTTTCCACAGCCTCCAGCATATGTTTTTGGTTTTTTGGATGCAATCACTCTGACTGATGTGAGATGGAGTCTCAAAGCACTTTGGTTTGACTTAGCTATCCTAGTTAAGGATGCTGAGGACCTTTTAAAGCATGTATTGGCTATTTGCATTTCCTTTTTGAGAACTGTTTATTCAATGTATTATTTATTAACTGGGTAAATTGTATTTTAGGTGTTTATTTACTGCTTTGGTTTTTTGAGCAGGGTTTTTCTGTGTGGCTCTGGTTGTCCTGGAACTCACTCTGTAGACCAGACTGGCCTTGAATTCAGAGATCCAACTGCCTTGGCCTCCCCTGTGCTGGGGCCAAAGGCATGCATCACCATGCCTAGCTTATGTGTTTGGTTTTTTTTTGTAGTTTTTTATATATCTTGAAAAGTATGGACTACTTCATGAATTTGTGTATCATCACTGTGTAGGGGTCAAACTAACCTGTGTAGTCTTCCAGTTTTAGTATAAATGCAGCAAAGAGAACTCGATATAATCTTTATAGTTAGTGTTTTAATTCATGCTATCCCACTTAACTAATGTTATTATTATTATTTTTTTTTTAGAAAAAGTCTTGATGAAGCTCAGGCTGATCTCAAGTTTGTGGTTCTCTTACTACATAATGGTTTGTATAGTGCTTCTCTAATATACACTTAGATATTTTTAACTTATTATAGTTTCCTTACTACTTAGTATGAGAACAAAAATCTTGAAATAGGATTTTAAATTTTAATTTTATCCAGTAAAGTACTCCTATAGGATACTTTTTCTAGGAGGGATTCTCTGGGGTAAAGGGTGTGGCTGGTTCTTTGGGTTTTGATATTTGAGTTGGCTAGTCTTATGTCAACATGACACACAACTAGAGTTATCTGAAGGAAAGCAATATAAATTGAGAAAATACGTCCATAAGATCCAGCTGCAGGGCATTTTTTACATTAGTGATTGATAGGGGGAGGGGCCAGCCCATTGTGGGTGGTGCCATCCCTGCGCTGGTGGTCTTGGTTTCTATAAGAAAACAGGCTGAGCAAATTATGAGGAGCAAGCCAGTAAGTAGCACCCCTCCATGGCATCTGCATTAGTTCCTGCCTCCAGGTTTCTGCCCTGTTTGAGTTCCTGTCCTGATTTCCTTTGATGATGAACATCTGATTCTACACTGGGGATTTTCAGTGAAAATTTCACACAATACTGTAAGTATCAGTATAAATACATGTTATGGTTTACCTGAGTTCAGTGAATCCACAAAAATGAAAAGATGCCATATAAAAGACCTTTGTGAATGGAAAAGATACTTGCCCAGTATTAATTGCTAAGTACTTAACATGTTATTTATAAGTGTTTCCTATCATGGCTTGAAACTTACCCTTGATGTAACTGATGTCATCTATCAGTTCATTTATATCCACTGTTCTGTTACCTGTAAATTAAGGGAAGATGATTCCATATGTCTAATACTCATAAAAGTTACACTCCATTACCTTCTGAAATTATGAAGAACCTAAGAATTCAGTGACTTTTTTTCTAGTTTTCCTTAGAATTTTATGGATTTATCCAAGATAGTGCTATCTTGGAAACACAGACAGTTTATACTGTGAAATGAATAATTATAGTCTCTTCTTTTTTCCTTTGCTTTAGAGACCACCAGAAACATCTCAGTTAAGAAATGACTTAGCATAGTTCTGTATAAGGAGAATATGACCTTAACAGATTTTTCATTTTGTCAGTCAATCAGCAAATACAGAGTACCTTCCTTGTGCTGGGTACTTTGTGAGGACTTGTGGGTGCTAAAGGAAGCATCCTCAAGGAAGAGGATGAGTTCCGAGTGTACAATCTAGTGAGGAAGACAAACAATGAACATATAAACAAAAGGGATAATTTTTCACTATCAAAAATGAAACAGGACCCTGTAATAAAAAGTTATGGGGGCTGGAGAGATGACTCAGAGGTTAAGAGCACTGACTGCTCTTCCAGAGGTCCTGAGTTCAATTCCCAGCAACCACATGGTGGCTCACAGCCATCTGTAATGAGATCTGGTGCCCTCTTCTGACATGAAGGCTATATGCAGGCAGAACGCTGTATGTAATAAATAAATCTTTTAAAAAAAAGTTATGGAAGCTAGGAATGCTTTAGGCAAGGAGGATAGGAAAGGCCTCTCTTCAGAGAGTCCTGGGTTTGGACTGAATGATGATTCTTCCTAATTAAGAGTGTCACTCTCCAGCGCAGAGCTCTGTTTTCATCTACACCATGTCAGGGAAGCAGGCAGATTTTTATCTCATTGTATATGGGTCTGCAGGTTTTGATTGTGTGGATATGTGCACATGAACAGGTGTCCACAGATATCAGAGGTGTTTGGTGCCCTCGGAGTTGGAATTATGGACCATCGTGAGCTGCCCTACATGGGTGCTGGGAATCAAACTCAGATCCTCCGCAAGAGCAGCAGGCATTAACTGCTGACCCACCTCTCCAGTCACTAAGCTATTTCCCTGTTTAACTTGCTCCACACAATCTCCGTTATTGTTCTGTTATAGCTCTGCTTACAGAGAAGTCAGGGAACAGGCGGGCAGGATGGCTATCAGGGGTTCTTGGCTTTGTGTTCACGTACTGATAGAATTCAGGGATTTCTTGAACTTGAATGAGAAAAAATATATACATATTTCCACTACCTACTAACTGAAACTTAACATTTGATTGTTACTTTGCACAGCAAACCACAGAGAGCAGAATCTGTAACTTTGTCACTAATGTAAGTCATCCAGGGCTCACGCCAGTGTTACTGTTGCAAATATGTTGAATTGTTGTTTATGCCCATCTCTATCCTATAGTGACAACAATCTGACCTGCTAGAACTTACATGCTTTAAAAAGTATTAACCATTTGTAACTTGAATGTTTTGATAAACTGTATTTTAGTATGACTTGTTTCTTTGTAATCCCCTGCTTCAAAAAGTTTACTGTTATAGCAGATGTAGAAACAGGTCCATGGCACAGTAAGGTTAAAACCCCTGATCTATATGAAGACACTGAATTGGCCAAGAGGAGGAACAGGAGCAGAGAATCAGTGTTCACCGAAGGGCTGTATTTCTCTGAAGAACAGGGTGATGCCTGAAATACTCACCATCAGATGGTAGCTGGGCCATTAGTTCTTCAAGTTCATCATCTTTGATCTTAATTCCCAGGTTTTCCAAGAAAGATTCCACTTTTTTTACTTTGACCCATGACCCTTAGGAAAGAAGGGTATGGGATGAGATTGTGGGAACTGATTCTTATGGGTGAAAAGAACTGATCGTGCTCACGCATCAAAAACTCCTATGGGGAAGTTAAACACTAGAGCCCAAAGAAACCGTTACTGCATACATGTCCAAGAGTCAGATACACCTGTTAACAGTAGAAAAGGCAGGGAAACATGCATTCACGTGTACACAGATTTGTCTTTAATAGAAGGTTCCATTTGTGGAAAACAAGGAGACTTTTGCCTTTTTTTTTTAAGTGTGAGTGCTGGGAATCAAACAGGCACTGTCTGACACTTTACAAACTTTAAGAATATTAAAAAATGAAAATAAAGTTATATAAATTCCTTTATCCTCTTTCTCCTTACAACCCTTTCCATGTTCCCCTCTCAAATTCATGGTCATTTATTCTTTAACTATTTTTACATATATATGAATAAATATATAAATACAAACTACTGAGTTCATTTAGTATTGCACACTCTTGCACACACACACAGAGTTTTGAGGGACTGACCACTTGGTATTGGGTAACTAGTTAGGAGACTCATTCCTAGAAAAGACAAAGTCTCTTCCAGTAGTCATTAATTGTATGTAGCTTTTCACCTCAGGTTAGGACCCCATTGGATTTCCCTCAACCACACTGGCATGTCAATTAGATTGATTTATTTTAGGTATATGAGAATTTTTCCTGCTTGCATTTTACACCATGTGCATGTGTAGTGCCCACAGAGGTCAGAAGAGGTCATCAGATCCCCTGGAACTGGAGGTAAGGATGGTTGTGACCAGCATGTGGGTGCTGGGAACTGAGCCTAGGTCCTCTGCAAGGGCAGCAAGTATTCTTTAGTCATTGATCCGTGTCTCCAGCCCCTCTCCTTACTTCCCAAGTTGATATTTTTCTTGAGAAGTGGTCACTTCTAAAGTTGGAGAATTTTCTGGTAGTTTTTCTTTTTCTTTCAGAATTGAATCTGGGACTTGGATATGCCAGGCAAGCACTCTACCACTAAGTTACATCCCCATCATGTCCTTAAAATTTTTTTTTCAGATAGAGTACGGCTAAGTTGTACGGGATGGCTTCAAACTTGAAATTCTCCTGTTTCAGCCTCTGGTAGTATTTTAAAATATAGTCTCCTAATTAAAAAAAAAAGAGCACCTGGGTGTGGTGGGATGTACTTGTACCCCATTACTTAACTGTCTGACATAAGAGCACCTGGGTGTGGTGGGATGTACTTGTACCCCATTACTTAACTGTCTGACATAAGAGCACCTGGGTGTGGTGGGATGTACTTGTACCCCATTACTTAACGGTCTGACATAAGAGCACCTGGGTGTGGTGGGATGTACTTGTACCCCATTACTTAACGGTCTGACATAAGAGCACCTGGGTGTGGTGGGATGTACTTGTACCCCATTACTTAACTGTCTGACATAAGAGAATTGCTGCAAATGGAGGCCAGCCTGGACTACAAAATGAATTTCAGGCCAGCCCAGGCTACAGAATAAGGTTCTATCCCCCAAAACAAAAACAAAAAACAAACAACAACAACACACACAAAATTAAAAGAACAGTGGTTTGCCTAGAGTATATAACATAGAAACAGGATATTCCCTTTCAACCAATCCAGGGCTCTCCAGTCTCCCTGAGTAATCAACAGAGGAGAAGGCCAGTCTAATGTCTTATGGTTGAAGTCGCCAGTCTACACAAATCTAACCAGAAAACTGGTAGGATTTTCTACAGTAGTAGGATACTTAACCCACATCTCTCAAAGTTCAAGCATTTGAACATAAGAAACAAGTTACAAGTCATACTGATGGATCAATAAATTGGCAGAAAGCAAAGCTGACCATGTGAAGAGCTAATACTATACATGAACTTTCCTCCCCTTGATACAGGGACTTGCTACATAGTACACGCAGGATTTGAACCCAAGGAGGATTATAGGCATGCGCCACTACACCCAGTCAAGGACTTATTGCTTGCTTTTCCACCCTGCGTCTCACTAACCTTCGAGATCCTTTACATACTTGAGCAGTCGTCTCTTATATATCTTCCCACCACCTGGAAGGTAAGGTAGCATTTAGAATACAACAGGATATAATTATAGGATAACTATATAATAGAGTTAATTGCTGGGAAGACTGACAAAGACAGCACAAACACAAGATGACATCCTTGATTCTAGAAAAACTCAACTAACCTTCTGATCTGTTTGGAGATTTACTTTTACCATAATGTAAGAATGAACCCAGATATGAAGACATGAATTATAAGTATATACGTTGGTTGAATTAAAAAGTCTTAACTTCCTCTTTCTCCCTTTTCCTTTCTCTTATTTTCCTCTTCGTTTTGGAAACTGTATGGGTGTTTTGTGCACTACATGTGTGTAGAGTCTGCAGAGTCCAGAAGAGGGCATCAGATCCACTGGAATTGGAATCACAGAAGGGTTTGAACTGTTTTGTGGGTGCTGAGAACTAAACCCTGGTCCTCTGTAAGAGCAACAAGTGCTCAGAATCACTGAACCATCTCTTCACTCCTCTTCTTGGTCATCATTTAGAGTTGGCAGTGTGCCCAGGGCAGCAGGAACATTTAAGTTTGGTGGTAGAGGCTTGTGAGAGATATTGTCAGCCTTCAAGAACAGGCAACAAGATTTCCCCTACTGTCAGCATTGTGGTTTTTTTTATTTTATTTATAAAAGTTTATTAATTTATAAAAGTTTCCATTTCCACCCCTCCTCCCAACACCCTCCCACTCCCCCCACTCCCTCTCCTCCTCCCTCTCCATCCCTAAGAGCAGTCAGGGTTTCTTGCCCTGTGGGAAGTTCAAGTTCCTCCCCCCTCCCTCCAGGTCCAGGAAGGTGAGCATAGCATTGTGTTTTGTTAAAGGGTTTTCCTGGAGAGCAATGTATACTTCCAGATGAGCTCACCCTCTACGCCCCTAATCCAAGTCTGAAGGAGTGACCTCAGTACACACCATAAACTTCCAGGAATTTCTGCAGATCCTTGTACGCTTTGTCAGGGAATACCAGCCCCGCTCTCCTTAGCACACGCTTTACGTTATCGACTTCAACCTTCTTCCCTTTAGAAAGATGCAAATTGTTAACAGGTAAGAATTTTAGCAATGAATGAATGATTTTATTTACTTATTGTGCGTATGGCTATGCAAGCACTTCTGCGCACATGTGTGTGTGGAGGCCAGAGGCCAGCCTTTGATCCTCAGGAGGTGTCCATTTTTATTTATTTATTTATTTATTTATTTTGGAGACAGGGTTTCTCACTGGGAGGTGGGGCTTGCTGAGTAGGCGATGCTGACTGTCAGTGAACTCCAGGGATTTGCCTGGCTCTGCAGTCTTAGCACTTGGATTACAAGTTGATGCCACCATGTCCAGTTTTTTCTGTGGGTTCTGGGATTAACTCTCAAGTCCTCCTGTAAGTGCTCTCTGAACTAAGCTATGCCCCAAGCTTAAATGGTTTTAGATTATGGAAAAATTATTTAAATTATTTATGTGGAACAATCCTGTTATAGGAGCGAAATTTCAAGGGAAGTTGTTAAGCTACATAAATTCAAGGGGCGTGTGAATGTGTTGTTTATTAAGAAGAAGAACTCATCCTTTATTTCAAGAGAAGGGAAAGTTCACATTCCAGATACAAATCAAACCCACCTTGAGACTGAATAGTACTCATTTATGTTTTGGCTGTTTAGACAGCAGGTCTAATTTCCCAGTAATGTTTCCCGAATCCCCCCCCACCCCAGAGAAAGAGAGAGAGAGAGAGAGAGAGAGAGAGAGAGAGAGAGAGAGAGAGACTGACTCACATCCTATACAAGCAAAGCCCAAATCAAATATAAGATTGTGAAACAAATATTCAACTCTTAATTTTTTAGGAGAGTTAATTTAGCATGTCAGTAGTAGCCTCGAAAGAAAACTAATGTTGGGAGACAGTATTTTTTCTATAAAATATTAAGGCCTCAGTTAAGAATGGATGCCTTTTAACTAGAACTACTTACCAGTAAAAGCTTTTGCTTCATCCATTAACACATTTAAATCAACCATTTCATTTTCTGTAAGAAAAGACAATCCGGTTGGAAAAATTCAATACATACTTGTAAAGAGTTGGATTCAGCCATCTTTCATGATTTTCATTATTAACTAATTTAGCTCAAGAAGAAGCAAAAAGGAGAAGCTGGACATTTAAAGACATCAGCCATCACTGCACACCATTCTGAGACAGGCTGCCATTCCTTCCCTCTAGTCACTGGTTCTGGGTCTGAATTACAGAACACTCCCATGAAGACCCTGGACTCATCTCTCATTTTCTTCCTAATGGATTACACTGGTTTTGCCTCTTTGACATTCCTGTCCAGCAGAACTGATCTTATAAAATCATTAATGAACTATTTCATTAGAAGTAGGTCTATAAGTTTAGGTCAGTAACAGAATTCAGGAGGACTGCCATGCATTCAAAACATGTGGGCTACAGCGTAAGACAAAACAAACAGAAATAGGTAAACATGCGAAGTAAGAGATGAAGTAGGGGTGAAGTGTGCTTGTTCACTGGCTGCACAGACTACGCAGACACAGTGAAATGTTTCGTAAACTTTCTGAAGAGACTGCCTTTGTTTTCTTTCGTTCTCTCTCTTTCTCTCTCTCTCTCTCTCTCTCTCTCTCTCTCTCTTTCTTCTTTCTTTCTTTCTTTTTAAATGCTTATAAGGCCTTATACAGAAGCCCTGGTGACAGTGATGGTGTGGGAGGTTCTTCTGTCTGTGTTTTGCTTTTATTGGTTAATGAACAAAGAACTGCTTTGAGCCTATGGCAGAGAAGAACAGAACTAGGCAGGGAAAGCTAGGCTGTATGCTGGGAAAAAGAAGCGCAGAGTTAGAGAGAAGCCATGGAGCTGCCGCCAGAGTCAGACATGCCAAAACTTTGCTGGTAAGCCACTGCCACGTGGTGATACACAGATTAATAGAAATGGGTTAAATTAATATAAGTGTCAGCCAATAAGAAGCTAGAGCTCACAGGCCAAGCAGTGATTTAATTAATACAGTTTCTGTGTGATTATTTCGGGTCTAAGCTAGCTGGGTGGCCAGAACCAACAATCAGCATTTCCTCCAACACAGTGGTGTGTGAAATACTCACCATCGAAAGGCAGATGATTTATCAGGTCCTCATAGTCTTCCTTCTCAAGTTCAAATCCTGCAGTCTTCAAAATGAGTGGTAGCTTAGAGACGTGGACTTTTTTCCCTTAAGAATAAGGAGAGGGAGGTAAATGCAAGGGATTCCCCGAGTGGAAGATGACAGCTTTAAGGATGTGGAGGAGGCTCCGTGGTTAATAGCACATTCTGCTCTCCCAGAAGGCTGCAGTTTGGTTCCCAGCACACACATCATGCAGCTCACAATCACTTGTAACTCCAGTTCCAGGGGAGGTGACTCTCTTCTGGACTCTATGGGCTCCTGCATACACGTGCATGTACCCAAATACACGACACATAATTTAAAAAAAAATAAATCCTTAAAAACGGCCATGGATCTTAAAGACTATGGATCCAATCCCAGGGGGACAGTGAGATGCTGGCTATTTTACAACCCAGATTGGTCACCGTTGGAGTTGGGGAGAGAAAAGGATCCTCACTAAGGTCCAACTCTCAGTTGAAGTGACCACAGCTGAAGATAAACTGTAATAGAGAGAACCTTGTAATTGAAAGATCCTCAGGTCTGCTACAGTGACACAGGACTAACAATGTCTTCCTCAGCTACGGCAAACCAGAGGAGGAAGGCCATGCTGTAAGTCAAAAGAGGGATGCCATGCCGTATGTCAAAGGAAGAATGCCATGCTATAAGCCGTAGGTGAGTTCTGAGGCTGGAGTCAGAATCAGCAAACTCGCGGGATCATGGAACAGCAAGACTCCAATCAGTGAAACCTTTAAACAAAGTAAATGTGAAGGGCAGGAACTGCAGGTCCGGTTCTCGGGACTCTTACCTTTGATGGGCACCACACTGCTCAGTAATCTTTTCTTATAGACGGTTCCATCCTCTGTAAGACACAGTGAGACACAAGGAAAGGGATGAGAAACTAATATTCTCTCACTCTCTCTCTCTGCCTTGTACAAGTGAGGCAAGTAGTTTGCCACTAAGCTACGTCTCTAGCCATGAATATATGACTTACCTAGAAATCTGTTTCACCCTCAAATAACAGCAGAAGAACTGCTTTCAACGTGCTAAGTTTGAAACTTTAGTTGGCACACATGGCAACTGGTAAGGCGTGTTATAAAAACATTTTTCTCTTTGGCTTTCTTCTTGTTTTCTTTTATTATTGCACTATAGCCTCCCCCTTTTTCTGCCCATGAGGCAGACCTATATGTTTAACCAAATGGCAGGCCATATCAAAGGATAATATTAAAAGTAGTTACCAGCCAAGCATGATGCTACATGCCTCCTCTGAGCATTTGGGAAGCTGAGACAGGAGAATTACAATTTGAGGCAAGCATGGGCTACATAGTGAGTTCAAGGCCAGTCTGAGCTATGTAATGAGTCTCTCTCAAAAAAAGTTGTCAATTTGAACAGTAATAAAAACAAATATTTTAAATTACGTGCTAGATTAACTGTGTAAGTGAAGGTGAAGGAAAACTGGGACAGATAGTATCTATTGGTACAACATATCCTCATGGGCTCTATCTGTCCCCAGAGAGCTCCAGACTGTGGACCCTCCAAGTCTGGCACGTGTCTGATGTGCTCCCCAGTAGAGGACATCCTTGCTACTTTCCTAGAGCCAACGTGCTAAGAAAGCTGCAGAGTGGTAGAGGGCTGGTTTAGCACTCTGAAGATCAGCAGCAATACCAAAGGGAAGGGAGAGGCAGAGAAGGCAAGAAGGCAGGGCTTAAGGGAGGGAAGGAGAAGGCAATTTTCAGATTATTCCTTGAGAGAACAATTAGGAGGCGAATGGACGAGGTGGCAGACACAGGGAAGGGGCAGCCTTAGGTACATGAGGTGAGAATTCAGATGGGGAAAATGGCAGACAGCAAATAGGCAGTCTTAGGTGCAGGCGGCCAGAATTCAGATGAGGGAGGTGGCAAACCCTAGGGAATGGGCAGTCTTGAGCCTGTTGCTAAAATTCAGATGGGTAGGAGCCTTGGTTGCTCAGGACGCTGCTGCTCCCTCCAGGGGGCACTAGTACCCAGCCAATGTGCAAGTCTGCCCTCATTTGGGGGACAATTGGGATAGAAACAACGGGGCAGGAAGAATGGCTCTATTGGGGTTCTTGGAAATGGGTGGGATGCAAAGGTAAAAGGTTAGCCTCCCCACCCCTGGAGCCTTGCAAGTGATCCGGAGGCAGAACTTTTGAGGGACTTGTGGGTTTTCCACTGACAGAGGGGTACTGTCTGCACAGGCGAGTGAGGCTGAAGGGACCCGGCTCACAGGAATTTACCTTTTAGCTGGATTGTGGGGAGAGGGGAGGTTTCCCAGGGGACAGACAGACGTGAGGTGCACTGTGGGAGTTGGGGGCGGGGCTACAGAATTTAGCCAGGGCTCACTAGCTGAATATAAGGGAGAAGTTTCCCACTGTCAAATTAAAACACAAACAAGACAAGGGCTTCTTATTCACGGCCTTTCTCACCCAGGACGCCCACAGTACCCCATTCATCCCTCTCAACCCCAGCGGCATGCTAAATACTCACTAGTGATGGGCAGCGATTTTAACAGCTTCGACTCTTCTCTTTGAGTGAGTGCAATTCCCATGCTTCCCAGAGAGTTTCTTATGTCTTTGGCATCAACTTTTTCTCCTTTAAGTAAATGGGAATTATTTCAGGTTAAGAGATAATGATTTTAACTTAAGAACAATATAATGAAATCCAGCATTCCTTTTAACAGCAAGGCAGTACAAGGATGTGAGCTGAAGTCACTAATTTGGAGTTATTTGAAAGCGTTTTTTTAAGTCGGGTAAGAGGACAGCACTTGTCTCCTATGCTGGGGTCAGTACAGCACGGAGCAGCCCCGTGTAACAGCCGGTGACGGCGGCAGCACTACCGTTTGAATTCTCTCCAAAATCCACATTGGAACTTCATCTTCAGTATAGTGGCAACAAGAGGCAGGAGGCCGTGGCGCTCTTCCTGCATGGGATTATGGCGCTATGAAGGGTCTCAGTAGCAGAGGCCCCTTGCTTTTCCATTCACCACAGCGTGAGGACAGAGTGTCCAAGGCACCGCCTAAAGCAGGAAGTGGCCAGACGCTGGGTAGGCATGCGTGTTGGTGTTGGATTTTCCAGTCCCCACAGTGATGAAAAACAAACATAAATTTATAAATTATAATTACTCAGACCATGGTATTTTGTTATATAAGTATGAGAACATTAAGATTAAGAACAGATGGCATAGGACTTACATAATTCTACTTGTATGCAAAATCTCTCATTTCTACTTAATGGCCCGAATTATGGTACTGACTGTCCATACTGATCATATTCCTGATGCAAAAGTTTGGCATTCAAATTAACTATGGAAATCTATATTTTGTTTCTTCAAGCACTAGTGAAATGAATATTGCACACATGTTGAAGTTAATATCTCTCTCTGAGGGGGGGTATGCTTCTAAATTTCTAGTGTTCAAAATTGTTGTCAAAGAGACAAAATTATCTCTGCCTAGGTAAGAAGCTGTGAATGATGTCATTTAGCACTGGAGGGTAGACCCTCTAAAGAAAGGCAGTTCCCACCCAGACCAGGGTCTCAGGCTTCCAGGGACAACATCTTACATGTATTCTCACCTGTGAAAGATTTTGCTGCATCCATCAACACATCCAAATCTACCTTTTCATGTTCTGCAAGAAAATTCAAAATTTAGATTCGAAGATGAAGATAGATTTAAAAAAAATCATATGAAGTTCTTGAAATGTGGCACGTAGAATTACAATAAAATTTCATGCTCTTGTTCAAAATTTTTATTTTATTTCCTTTTTGAGACAGGGTTTTTCTGTGTAACAGCTCTGGCTGTCCTGGAACAATCTTTGTCGACCAGGCTGGCCTTGACCTCACAGAGGTCCGCCTGCCCCTGTCTCGCGAGTGTTGGGATTAAAGGTGTGTGCCACCACACCCGCTCAGAATTTTTATCTTTTAAACCAACAAGAACATATAATAGAGAAAAGACTCAAGCTGTGGGTGTGTGTCCATTCAGGGACTATTCAGCAGACCCAGTCCTCTCATGCTGTGTGGATGACGTGGAGAACAGCACTTCTCAAAGAGTGGTCCTGAGTCTCCTACACCCTGGACCTTTCCCACAGCATCTGCCGTTTGCACTGGCGACTGGGAAAACACTTCCATCTTTAAAATAAGGACATCTGAAGTCACTAGCCGTCATTCTGTCCTGCACTACGTGTGCCTGTAGTAGGATGTCAGTTTCACTTAAGAATGGCCTTAACAAGGTTCTTCTATTTTGTGTGTGTGTGTGTGTGTGTGTGTGTGTGCGTGTGTGTGTGTGTGTGCGCATGTGTGTGTGTGTGTGTGTGTGTGTGTGTGTGTGTAGGCCAGAGTTCAACCTTGGGTGTCATTCCTCAGGAGTCCTCTACCATATTTTTTGAGACAAGATCTCTCACTGAGACCTGGGACCAAATATGTCAGGACTGCTGACCAGCAAGTCCCGTCTCCACTTCCACGTTCTCCATGCTTACAAGTGTGTGCGTGATGTCCAGCTTTTTATGTGGGTTCTGGGATTGAACTCTGATACTTACACTTGTGCAGAAAGTGCTTTGCAGACTGAGCCATCCCCTCAGCCACAAATCTGATTTGAAAAAATATTGAATGTTATGAAGCCATGCATGGGGAAAGATGAAAGGCTCAGGAAGACTAGTACACTTTGCTGTAACCAAATCTATAGAAGGTAGCAACATTTTAAGAAGCTATTGCTCAGTTTTGAGAGAATAGCCAGGAAGAAAGTATCTAAAGGCTATCAGATGCTTCTCCTGCCAATGATTTGCAAGTGTATGAAGTCAGGTTATCTTTATATATTTTTACCAAAACTAAATTAGCCTAACAAGGGCCGGGGCTGCAACTCAGTGGCTGAGTGCATACCACCATGTGTGAGGCCCTATGTTCAATCCCCAGTATTACTTCAAACCAGAATAAAATAAAACAACCAAAATATTCCAGCAGATTGCATGAGAAAGTATATATGGGCATCTAGTTATGCACTAAAATGATTAATAAAAATGTTAAGACAATTATTCTCTGGGAAAATATTTCCATAAGATGTATTTTATCAAGTAATAAATTTATTGTTTTTTTCAAAAAATATAATGAATCAGGCTTTGTGGCACACACTTGTAACCCCCCAGCACTAAGGACTGAGGCAGGAGAATTAGGAGTTTGAAGCCAGCCTGGGGCTTCATAGAAATTTCCTCATCAGCTATGCAAAGACACCCTGTCTCAAAAAATAGCAACAATAAGTTTAAAGAATTAATAGATAAACATTATTAAAATGTGTTTCAGTTTCTAACGCAATAAATATTGATAACTGATAATTTACAAAACAGCATAAAGGAGTTCTGAGTCAAAAAAGAGCCCCTAGTGAGGCACTGATGTCTTTGCTGGTTGGTTTAGTAGTTTTTAAAAACATTTCTTAAAGGTTTAATAGCATTAATAATCAGGAAATGCATTTTCAATTTTTTTTAAATATGGTCTCATTACATAGGCCTGGCTAGCCAGATCTCATTATGTAGACCGTTATAAAACACACAGAGATCCTCCTGAGTGCTGTGTCACATTTTCAACTGCTGAACAGTATTTTTCTCCTTCGTTTTGTATCACTGCCCCTCTTCCTTTTGCATAGTTCCAATTAACCCGTCTCCTGCATGTGCCACCCGCATGGTTCTGCAGGAAAATCCTGAAATCCAATCTGTCCTCAGTTTTTGTTTTCATCTTGTCTCTTTCCTTGCTGCTCTCAGGCTTGACAGGACAGGGTCTCTGGGATAAAGACGTCCAGAGCAAGAGCGCTCACCAGTCACTGGCAGGTGAGCCTGCAGGTCCTTCATTTCTTTCTCTTCCAGCTTGAAACCAGTGTTTTGAAGAACACTTTTCACATCATGGACATTAACCTTCCCTCCTTAAAGAAAACAAGAAACAGTAAAGTTGTTACAAAATGAAAAATTTGAACTGTTAACTCCTACCCAGAAGAGAAAACACAAAGGTGCTAATCATAGCAAGTCACATGGCAGGTAGGAACACGCTTCCATAATCACACTTCTGAGAGAGCACATGAGGAAGAGCAGTGCACTTTGGTGATTCTGGTGAGCTAGGCGAAGAGAATAATCGAATTCTGGGTAAAGAATAAGGTTTGAGACTTTAAAAAAATACCCTCTCAAAGATACTTTTTCATAAAAGAAAAACTGCAGTTAATGAGAAAGAATTATTTAAAACTACTGGCATGGTTTTTATTGATGCAATCTGAAAATTGACTTATTTATAAAGTGTCAATATGAATATTATATAATATGTGATATATATATTATATGTGTAATATATGTATAATAATATAATATATTGTATTTTAGATGAGTTAAAAATTAAATGTTAAAAAACCGAAACCACAGGAAAATAAGGGGAAGACAGAAAAGAAGTGGTTGAGTACACAAAATGAAAAATATCCATATATCAAAGTTGATCATAGTTCCCTAGGGCTGAAGGACTATGGGTATGTGAGTCACTGCTAATGGGTGGACAGAGTTGCATTTCGGGATGATAAAGTGTTGTCTAACTGATGTGGTGACATTGTACAACTCTATTAGTCTACTAAAGTTGTAAACTTTAAGTGAATGAACTAGAGAGCATGTGAGCTGTCTTTCCCTTTCATTTTAATACAGTATATGAAAATAAAATGCAAATAACCAACCAGGAAAATATTCACTATGTATATGACAATGTGTATATAGTTGATATATAAAGGGGTCATTTTAATTATTAGCAATGCATGTTTATACTATAGTAGGATAATGGACAAATGGCCCTAATAAGAAACTCAAAATTTGGAAGCAATAATGATAGATGTCTATTTTCGGGTTTCTATTGCTATGATGAAACACCATGACCAAAAGCAAGTTGGGGAGGAAAGGGTTTATTTGGTTTACACTTCCCCATCGCTGTTCATCACTGAAGTAAGTCAGGGCAGGGACTCAAGCAGATCAGGAGCTGATGGAGAAGCCATGGATCAGTGCTGCTTAATGACTTGCTCCCCATGGCTTGCTCAACCTGTTTTCTTATAGAACTCGGGACCACCAGCCCAGGGATGGCACCTCCCACAATGGGCTGGGCTCTCCTCATCAATCATTAATTGAGAAAATGCCCTACAGGCTTGCCTCCAGTGATCTTATAGAGGCATTTTCTTAATTGAGGTCCCTTCTCTCAGATGATTTCAGTTTGTGTCAAGTTGACATAAAACCAGGCAGTACAATATAATAATCTTTCATTTTTCAGGAGAAGAAAAAATAAAAACAGCATTATTTTTATTATAATTATATTATATAATATATTAACATTAAATTATTATGTTATTTTTATTTTTAATAATAAATGAAAATATTCATTTTCATTGAATCAAATTAGCAAGAATCTAAAATTCTGAAAATGATATCTGAGTACTAAATGTAAAATGAACAAAATACCAAGTAAGAGTTGAATTAAAAATAGACCTGTACAAGAAAAAAGTAGTGTAACAATGCATGTAAGTGTAGTAACAATGCATGAGTCCATTTTTCCTATATATTATTTTATATTTCAGATGGTTCTTGAATACCTAGTAGACAGCAAACAATTACTTAATGGAGCTCATAGTTCTGTTATTTTATACTTTAAGGAAAGTCTCAAATTTTATTGTTCTTGTCTGTTTCTCACTCACCTTTGAATGACTTCACACCAGACAGTAATTCTTTCTTAAACAGAGTTTTGCCAGCTGTAGGATAAAACACAATGGTGTTTTTGAAGGATGATAAAGTCTATGTTCATACATACAGAAAGGAAAGACTTAGACATATCACATTTCATTCTCAATGAGATGAGAGGTTACACCCCAGCTCTGGGAGAAGCCTCAGCACAGGGGACCTAATCCATGGGGGCTGAGTATAAAAGCAGTTAGCTGTACCCAGGTGCCCTAAAGGACAAAACTTTTTTTCTTTTTTAATTTGGCTTCATCTTTTTTCTTTTTTTTATCATTCGGTTCTTTTATTTTCTTTCTGATTCATAAGTCTTTTATGTCTCCCAAAGGAACAACAACAAGAACAGGTCTTAAGATAGGACTTCTGCCTTAGGGGACCTTTCCCTAAACCTAATCAAAATGAGCACAGGAGCTTAACGAAGTGTTAGCTGGAAGCTTGGCTAGGGTCCTGCCTGTAATCTCAACAGCCAGAGGACTTCAGAGTTCCAGATCAATTCTGGCTACATAATGAAAGACTTAAAAAAAAGGCTGTTTTCTCTCACATGTAGAATCTATTTTAAAATATATGTGTGCACACACACATATTTACATGTCATACATACATGAGGCATGAAAGCAGAAGGGAATTACTTGGGAGAAAGAAGGGGGTCAGTGAGAAAGGGGAAAATGGGATGAGGAGGGTACTGAGAAGGCAAATATGAGCAAGGTAGCAAGACATATATGCATGAAAATGTCATAATGAAGTGCAGCATCATATATTTCAACCAAAATAAGTAATAAGTTATTAAAAAATAGGAGAAACACTTAGGTAGGGTTGGGTCTTTTTTGCCAGGAGCTCATGTGTAGACCAGGATGGCTCTGAACTTGCAGTGATCACCCTACCTCTACCTCTGAAGAGTTGGCTCAGCAGGTCAATGAACTTGCCCCCACCCAGGACAAACACCGTGAAAGAGAACCCACCCCACACTAGCTGCCCTTTGACTTCCACGTGTGTACATGAGCACATGCTTGCCCACATGTGCACACAGACACAACTAAATGTAAAATGAGCAAAGAAGTTCAGGGATTACATGCTTAGTACAGAATTGGATCTTTTTACAAAAAAATAAATATTTTAAACTAACGTGGAATATTTCAAATATTAGAATTAATGTGAAATCTTCAAAAAACACCAAATTTAAAAACAACCTGACTTTCTTTCTGACAGCAGGAACCTGGGGCAATGGAAACAGTCCCCATTTCTTCTGTGTTTCGGGGTAGAATGTACAGATATTGGGCAATGCTTGTTGAAGGAGCACATTTTTACGTGTCATTATTAGGTACGGGTAAAGCTTACCGGAGATGGGCAGAGTCTTGAGCAGCCTTTTGTTTTCTTTACTTGTTAATTCTACCCCCATGTTCTCCAGAACACTTTTGACGTCTTTTACATGAATCTTTTCTCCTTTAGGAAAAAGAAAACAGCTACAGGTGAGACTACAGAATTATGTGTTTGATAACATTATAAAATAAAATGTGTACGTGTAACAGACATGAGAGACGGCATCCTTGTTGACTTTACAGGAAAGAGCGAGTAACCCAGGAAGGGTGTGTCAGCCCTTCAGGGTCAAGAAGGGGAAGGAAGGACGGGGTGGGTGGTGGTGGCGGATCTCTCTGATTTCGAGGCCAGCCTGCTCTACAAAGTGAGTTCCAGGACAGCCAGGGCTACACAGAGAAACCCTGCCTCAAAAAACAAAACAAAACAAAAGACAGGGAGGAAGAATTTTTCTGTCAGCTGGGTGTGGTAGCATACGCCAGAAATCCCAGCACTTGGGAGGCTTCGGCAGGAGGACGGGAAGTCCGGTCAGTCTGGAAGATATATATATATCATATATATATATGAAAAAACAAATTCAAATAACAACTCTATTCTTTTTTTAATAAGATTTAAGAAGATGTAAATTTTAAATTATGTGTGTGGTTTGTGCAAAGACGAAGACAAAGGAGCCTGCAGAGGCCACCTGATCCCCTAGAGCTGGAGTTGCTGTGGCTGCGAGCAGCCTGGCTGGGTGCTGAGAGCCAAACTGGGGTCCTCTGCAACAGCACAGGCACTGCTGGCTGCCGCGCCTTCGCTCAGCTGTAATAGCTCTCTTCCTAGCTCCCTCCTGCCTGCTTGTTTGTTTTATACTCTTTACCTCTAGCCTCTCTACTGCCTTCACTTTCTTCCTCTTTTGTCTCTGTTGTGCATTGGTTGTAAAATGACAACATAAAAGAGTTTATAGTATACAATTACGTTACGTTTGAATGACAAGAATCGTATCTCCCCCAAATACAAATCTAAAATTTTTATGTTAGCATACAAAGTAATGGGTATCATTATAGCATTTCCTCCTCCCCTCCTTTTTTACCCTTCCATTTCCCCCTTCCCTTATCTTCCTTTCTTTCTAAGTAGCCCAAGCTGGCCTTAAACTTGCTGTATAGTGGAGGATGACCTTGAACTCTGTATTTAGTGCTGGGATTTCAGTCCTGTGTCTTCTTCAGTCCCCTAAAGTCTTCAATGTGGAGGACTTTCGCCTCCTTGGTTAGGTTTGTTTAAAAGCTGTCATGAATGAGCTCCCACCACACCCTGGTTTCGTTTTTTTTTTTTTTTTTTTGGTTTTTCAAGACAGGGATTCTCTGTTGCTTTGGAGCCTGTCCAGGAACTAGCTCTGTAGACCAGGCTGGCCTCGAACTCACAGAGATCCGTCTGCCTCTGCCTCCCAAGTGCTGGGATTAAAGGTGTGCGCCACCACTGCCCAGCTCCTGGTTTCTTTCTTGGCAAGTTTGTTATTACTATATGGAAAGGCTACTTATTTTGTCTGCTGATTTTGTATTATACTATCTTACTGAAAATGTTTTATCAGCTCCAAGGGCTTCTGGAAGAGACTTTAATGTCCTTTAAGTCTGGAAGCAAGGATGTTTTGAATTCTTGCTTTCTTATCACATTCATTTTCTCTCATCTTAATTACCAGACTTAAGCTGTATATTGATTAAGAAATGTGAGCGTGGATGCCTTGTCTTGCTCCTGATTTTAGAGGAGTCACTCTCAGTACTTCTTCTAGTTGGTGTAATGTCGAGCCCAGGTTTGCCATGAACAGCCTTCATTGTCTGAAGCATGCTCTGGCCATTCCCACTTTATCCAGGGCTTTTATCCTGAAGAATAAAAAGCTCCCTGTTAAAGGCTTTTATCTGCAGCTACTGAACTGATCACGTGATTTCTGCTCTACAGTGTAAAGTGGTGTAGTACACCTACTAATTTGCATATGCAGGACAAGTCTTGTATCCCTGAGCTTAGACCGAGTTGATCATGACCTATGATCTTAGTGTGTTCTTGAATTTGATTTGTAGGTATTTTGTTGAGAATTTTGCATATATGCTCAACAGGGAAATTGGTCTATAGTTTCTTTGTTGTTGTGTCTTTATCCTGTTTTGGAATCAGAGAAACACTGGCTTTGTAGAGTGAGTCTGTACAGCGAGTGTCTTCCCTGTACCCTTTGTAGAACAGTTTGAGGGTTGGTGGTGTTAGTGTTAGCTAAAAGTCAGCAGAGAAGCCATCTTTACTTTATGGGGAGTATTTTTTTTTTAAATCCTGAGGCAGGGTTTCTCTGTGTAATAGCACTGACTGCTGTCTTGGAACTCACTCTATATGCCAGGCTAACCTCCAACTCACAGAGATCCACCTGCCTCTGTCTCCCAAGTGCTGGGATTAAAGGTGTGTGCCACCCACCACCTAACTGTGGGGAGGATTTTTATTGCTTCTTCAATCTCATTTTTATTTTTAAATTTTTGAGTATGTGTGTGTGGTGTACATGCTTGTTTAGTTGCGTGCGTGTGTGCATGTGTGCGCGTGCGTGTTTGTGTGTGTAGGCCAGAGGCTGGCTTCTGGTGTCTTCCTCTACTGTTTTTGACCTTTGTTTTTGAGGCAGTCTCTTACTGAACCTGGGATTCACCAACTGGCTAGACTTACTGGTCAATGTGCTCCAGGGATCTGCCTGTCCTCACTCCTGAGTCACAGACATACATATACATACATCCATACATATGTACATACATACATATATGTTCTGGGGCTCTGAACTCAGGCATTCATGCACATGTTGCAGGCACCTTATTGATGAGGCACTTTTCCATCCCTCTCCACCTTGTTTCTTGTTATGTAGCTGTTTAAATTGTTTACATTCTTTTGATTTGATTTTGGCATGTCATCTCTAAATATGTATCACTTATAAAAACAGGTTTTTGATTTGTTTTTGAATGTGAGTTTTCAAAGCCTTCCCTAACGATGCTCTGGATTTTACTGGAATCTGTTGTAACACACATTTTCCCTCTAATTTTACTAATTTGGGTCTTTCTTTTCTTTTAGTCAGTTTGGCAAAGAGCTTGCCTTTTCAAAGACCTGTTTGTGCACCAGCTTCTGTGGTATACTTTTAGTCTTCACTTCATCCATTTCTACCCCAGTCTTTATTGATATCCACCGCTCTTGGTTTGTGCTTGTCCTAGCTTTTGTATGACAGTGAGGTGTATCACTGGGTTGTTAAATTGAGATCTCTGACCTTTTTCAATAGAAACGTTGGTGGCTATAAACTTCCCTCTGGGAACTGTCTTGGTTATATTCCAAAGGTTCTGGTAAGCTGTGCTTTCATTTTCATCTGATTCTAGGAATTTAAAATTTCCCTTCTTGGTTTCCCCATGGACTCACTGGTCATTGAAAAACACACTATCAGTCACAAGCATTTGCGTGTTTTTGACTTTCTACTGGTTTCTGGTATTATTCCACTATGATCTAATGAGTCCCAAGACATCATTTTCAGTTCTTCTGTATAAGATTTGTTCTATGAACTTCTCTGTTTTGGAGAGGACACTGGGCTGCTGAGAAGAGAATGGGCCTTCTGTACCTGCTACATGGAATATCCTGGAGACAGACGTCAAGCCTGTTTACTCTATGTACAGTTTAAGCCTGAAATTTCTTTGATTTTTATGGTATGTTAAAACCTACTTGAATATAAAATGTAAAGACCACACAATATAATAGCTCACTTACCTGTAATCTTTTTAATTTCATTCATCATCACACGGAAATCAGCATTCCCATTACCTTTAGGACAAAAAAAGCATAAAATAGATTTACAGGAAAATGATAAGAAATCATCAAATTGTGAATTATAAAACAGAAGCCTATATTCACTCACTTGAAAACATTTTATGAAATTTATATCTTTCATGTCTGATCCTCATCAATTTAATGAATATAACTACTCCTATTTCCACTACAAGCATCCACATAGCACAACGCAAGACAAAACACTCTCCTTCAATTTAGCCTCAGATCGTCGATAGTCTTTTCTGCTAACTGGAGCATTGATCTACTCTGGCTGCTCTTGGAACTCCACCATGCTAACTGCCATATTGACGTGTTCAGTACCGTTCACTTACAAGGACAGATCTCTGTTTCACAATGATCATTCTCAGACACCATAGAGTTACTTGACTTAGTATTTCTCAAATTAAAGTGGAAAGCCACTTGATACATTTAAAGCGTTTGTAAAATTGCAAGTTTGAAAGCCCTGGATGGGAGGTGTGACTTCTGAGACAGCCAAGACAAGGCTACCACAGACAGTCTCTTCTACTGGGATTGGGTCAAGGGGACATAATTTGTTTGTACTTTTCTGTTACTTGTGATACTCCAACGCTGTATGTGACTCTGAGGGCTGAAGTCTATCGTCTTACTATTCACGGATAATCATTAGTGTAGTGGTTTGCATGACCAATGCTGTACAAATGTTTACTAAACAACAGTTATATCAAAATGCAAACACACTGCAGCTAATGAATTGAATTTAAAACCAATACATATTTACTTTAGATGCAAAATTTATTCTTGCTTTTAAAAATACTTTTTCAGTTATGACAATCTTTTGTTAGTGTCTTATAATGTGATCAGTATAAGAACCTTCCTTAACTGTATGTCCCCCAACCCACCCCCGAGGCCCACTGGGCCCAGAATTATCATCCTTTCTTAGATGACTAAACAGATGTATAAGTTATTACATGAATATCATTGTATTTTAAATCACTGTGATGACCGTGTTCCTCAATACCAAGAAAACAGGGCAATGGTCAGGGTCTGTAGGACATTTATTGCAGTGGTAGATTAAAATAGCTATCAAAGTGGTTTAAAAAACAAAATAGTTTTTGGAAAAACTGCTTACCTCTTATTAAAAGGCCAGCTGCCTAATCCATTAGAAACACTACAGCCAACTGAATGAAGGAATGATATTTTTCACTGATTTAGAAAAAACACATTATCAGTGGACTTGAGTGAATCTTACTGTTTTTACTACATCCTTTGGGTCTGGCATCCTCCCAGATTTCCTGAATTTTCCTCAGGCCTATTAACGTGAGACTACCGAATGTATGCCACAGCTAATTAATTCTATTTTCTTCTTTTCAAAAGTTATTTCTAATTATCATGTGTCTGACATGTATGTGAGACAGAACACGTGTGTGGAGGTGACATGACCACTCTGTGGAGTCTGTTACCTCTTCCCGCCTTACATGGGCTCTGGAAGTTGATTTAGGTCATCAGGCTTGAGTGACAAATGCTTTTACCAGCTGAGACATCTTGTTGCCCCCCTTTTCTTTTTTGAGATAAACTCTCATTATGTAGCTCAGATTGGCTTGAACTTTCTGTCCTCTTGCCTCAGCCTCCCAAGTTCTGGGACTGCAGGCCTGTCACCATACCTAGCTCTGAGTAATTTCGTTCTCACTGCTGCTATATTACGACAGCATCTTTTCTTTGGAAACACTAAGACCTCATGGCAGCATAGCATAATGGTTAATTTCTAGAGGCCATGTGTGGTGACTTACACCTATAATCTTTGCATGTGTGAAACCAAGGCAGGAGGATCACAAGTTTGAGGAGAGCCTGGGCTACATAAAGAGATCTTGTCTCAAAAATCCAAAAAGAAAGAAAAAATTCTGGGACCAAGACTACCTGAGTTTTCTTTAACTAGAGAAGTTAGGGAACTTCTCTAGTTCCCTAATTTTTGACAAGCAACTAGTATTCTCTGTATCTTTGTCTCACTGGATGTAAAACAGAGGTACAGCTAGAACCGAACTTGTAGAATTACTTGGAAGACGCAAGAAGCTAATTATCTACACAGCACTTAGCACAATTCCTCCCACCTGTCAGAATTACTTAGTGCTACTCAATGCTATTTCCTACTGGATTAGCACTATAAACCAAAAAATATTCTCAGTACTTTTGTTTGAGCTTGGCATTGCCTATGATGTTAAGTAGAGACTAGATGTTGGTGCTCTTGGTGTCTCTTCCCGAGTAGTGGCCACTGGGCTCAGTTTGGTAGCTATGTGTGAAGACTACATTTTATCTCTCTTCTTTTCATGTACATCCTCTCCTCATCCCAGATCCACCTCTAGGCTCGTGTTGCAAGTTATATTAGGAGGTAAACTCACGATCAACTGGCAGACGATCCATCAGTATCTGGATGTCTTCATCATCGAGATTAATTTCTGCTTCTTTAATGAAATCTTTCACCTTATTTGAAAGTATCTTTATCCCTTAGAAAAGAAGGATTTGAGAAATATAATGAGGCCTCAGTAGGTCATTCGAAGTCGTATCTACATACCAGCTTTGTTCAGACAATGGGGACAAAGGGCATTTAAACCACTCCGGTAACAATGTGTTTGATATTGTAATTGTGAACTCTTCACTCTTGTTCTTGAGATTCTACAAGAGCTGTGTGTGAGTGTGTTGCATGTTCTGATGACTGACTTCAGAGTGTGCACACACTACTCAAACACCCCCTTGAGTAACACCTCTATTAGTGTGTATGAGTGTGTTGCACGTACTGATGACTGAATTCAGGGCGTGAGCATGCTACTCAAACACTCCCCTTGAGTAATACCTCGATCCTAGCTTTTAGAAGGAGTTTTAAGAGAAGGAAGTGAAGAGTTTGGAATTTCTATTAAAGACTCAAATCAGTGTTTGTCAATGTACCTGTATAATAGAATTCAAAATCTGAAATTAATGGAGGAAAATAAAGCCTATGGATTTATTACATCACAATTCTCTAGGAAATTTGTTTAAAAGTTAAATTTATTTATTTTAAATTAATTAGTGTGTGTGTGTATGTGTGTGTGTGTGTGTAGAAAGCTCCTGTGTTACAGTGTGTATGTGGATGCCACAGGATGACTCCCAGGCGTCAATTCTCACTAGGTTCCAGGAATCAAACTCATACCCTCGGCCTTGGTGGCAAGCACCTTTACCCGATGAACCATTCAGCTGGCCCAAAGTAATACATGAAAACAAACAAAAATATCCATATGGATGTGCTATTCCAACACATGCATACATGTTCAAATCAGGTTGGACATCTCTATTTTTCCAAACATTTGTCATTTCTTCACGGATAAAACCTTCCAGATTCTTTTCTTTCTTCTAACTTTCCGAAATGGGTGCCATTGTCTGTAGCCACCTACTGTCCAGTAGCCAGCAGGGCTTCTTGATCTCAACTAAATGTCCCCTTCTGTTCTCTGCTTTCTCTGAACCACCATTTTACTCTCAACTTCTACGAGATCAAGTTTTTAGATTATGTATGTAAGTGAGATCATCTGGTGTCTGTTTTGTGTGCGGGGGTGTGCCAGGCTTATTTCACTTAATACAATGGTCTCCACTTCCATTCATGTTGTTGCCAATGATGAGATTTTATTTAGTTTTTTAATGACCAATCATTATTCTATTGTATATAGGCAATAATTTTTCTTTATTCACTGTTTACTTTTCTTATCTATTATAATATCATGGGAAACTTTTTAATAATTTTTTCCCCTAAACACTATCATCTGGAAACTCAAGATCAATATTGTTGGAAAAGTGCCTAGTGCTCTATGTGTCATTACTTCCTGATGTTTCTAATGTCTGCATTTATAGAGGAGCCACTGTTTCTAGGTCAACTTCAGGGTAACTATTTTGGTGACCATCATCTGTCTAAAGAATCCAACAGGAGGGATGGCAAGACGAATAATCAGAAAAGTGCAAACAGCAGCATGGTTCAAGGGCCTCAGCGTCGCCCGCAGAGGACTAATCCACCACACGTCTCACCTTCAACATTCTCCAGTTCTTTTATCAGTCTTTTCTTGTACACCTTCCCACCAGCTGCAAGAGAGAAATTTCAAGTCTCAGGCAATAATGCAGTCATTCAGAAGTGGAATAAATGTCTGTAGCTGAAGAAACAGAAACTCTGAAAATGCTTTATTCTAGTAATTCATATTTTCACTCTAATAATAAAAGTCAGGAATGGAAATCAATCTGTTGGGTGATATACTGGTGATGGGTAGCACGCGACATCTTTGTTTGCCGCACAGGTTCATACGCTCACTACTTCTCCGAGGCTACTGGGGTGTCTTTTCGTGCTCACCGTCAGCTGGCAGTTTGCCCAGCAGTTTCATCATCTTGTCTTCTGTGAGCTTTATCCCTATGCTTTCCAGGTAATTGTCCAGCTCAACAAGGTCAATCTTCTCACCTTTAAAAAAATCAAAAGTACTAACAGTTGAAAAGTTGAAAATAATAATGATTCTATTTTGTGGGAAAAAAGGCTTATTCTTTGTTAAGTAAACATTAATAGACTTAAGCTGGCAAGAATGTAAGAAATTACTAGGACAAAACTGTAGAGGTTTTGACCAAAACCATTATGATCAACATTAGGCTGAATAATTAGATGCAAACATTTACCCATAAATAGAGTGAGGGTACGTGCCAACAAGGGAAACAGTATTGAGTAATATATCTTTTTAAAAATATTTATTTATTTATTTATTATGTATATAATAGTCTTTCTGCGTGTATGCCTGCAGGCCAGAAGAGGGCACCAGACCTCATTACAGATGGTTGTGAGCCACCATGTGGTTGCTGGGAATTGAACTCAGGACCTTTGGAAGAGTAGGCAATGCTCTTAACCTCTGAGCCATCTCTCCAGCCCCCTGATTAATATATCTTTACAAAAAAATTAGAATCTGATTTTTCAAGTTTTTTTTTTGTGGTGTGTGTGTGTGTGTGTGTGTGGTGCATGTAGTGTATGGTTTGTGTGCATGTGTGCAGTGTATAGGTTATATGTGTGTATGCAGTGTATAGATTTTTTGTGTGTGGTGTGCATGTGTGCAGTGCATGAATGGTATGTATGTGGTGTGCATATATGAGGTATATGGATTGTGTGTGTATGCAGCATATGGACTGTGTGTGTGCAGTGTATGGGTTGTATGCATGTGTGCAGTGTATGAATTGTATGTGTGTGCAGTATATGGGTTGTTTGTGTGCAGTGTATGGGTTGTGTGCATATGTGTACACCTATGCAGGTATGCACAGAGGCAGTGGGAGAATGTTGGTTCCCTGCTCTATTCCTCTACCTTATTTCCTTGACACAGGTCTTTCTCTGAACCTGCAGCGATGCTGGCAGCCAGAAAGCCCAGTAATCATCCTGTTTCCACCCTCACAGCACTGGGGTTACGAGGGCCAGTGTGGCCATACTGGCTGTTATGTGGATTCTGAGATTCGAACGCAGGTCCTCGTGTTTGCACAGCAGGTGCTCTCACCTCCAGAGCCTTCTTCCAAGCTCTCCGCAGTCTTCTAAATCACATGCCATGTCACTCCAGAGCTTTTTAAAAACTGTAACTCAGCTGGCTCTCTGTCGTACCTTATAGATTTGGTGGCTTTCCTTTCTCTTTTCCCGTCCAAAAATACTAGCTTAGAGGGATTTTTTTTTTTTTTGGTCTAGAGACAAGGTTTCTCTGTGTAATCCTGGCTGTCCCAGAACTCACTCTATAGACCATAGACCAGGCTGGCCTCGAACTCACAGAGATCCGCCTGCCTCTGCCTCCTGAGTGCTGGGATTAAAGGCGTGCACCACTGCCACCAGGCTTTTAAAAATATTTTCAAGTCTTTAATGTAAATTGATGGGGAGAAACACGCAGGATCACAAACATGGTCAAGAAACAAAGCAGAGAAATTGGCTTGGTAGCACACTCTTTCTTCATTCCCGGTTACTAGGTTGTAAATAACCACATATCCTTCCCCCTTCCAACCTTCTCTGTGGCTGTGTGGAAATTTCCCTCGTGTTGGTTCTTTTCTAGCTCGATGATATGGTCTAGGCAGACAAACCCAATGCCAGGCAGAATAAGCCAACTCCTGTTTTCAGTCCCTGGAGCCCCATGCAAAGCTTCTGTTTGGCGAGGAATGCCTGGGGGGTTGGCAGCTCATCTGCACAAAGGACTGGGGGAAAGAGGCACAAGCGTGGTTTTCTCCAAGAACTTTCAAAACCTTTCCTGTGATGCTGGACCACTGGGGTCCCTAAAGCTTGCCTCTCAGCAGCTCTAGGGATTACAGTCATAGCGAAACCACTTCCTCACTGCTGCTTTTGACGAGACACAAACTTTCCAATATGCCCCAATCTTAAGGTTTATGCTAAACTGTTTCAATTACTGTAGTTTCTACTAGCCCCAAATGACGACACAGAGACTTATTATTAGCTATGAAAACTTGGCCTTAGCTTAGACTTGTTCCCGACTAGCTCTTATAACTGAAATTAACCTGTTTCTATTAATCTACATTCTGCCATGTAGCTTTCTAACCTCTCCTCCTATCTGCATGGTTGACTTGTTCTGTGTTTTGCTGGCATTTCCCCACACCTAGATTCTAATCCCTGAGTTCCCCTCTCTCCCTGGAAGTCCTGCCTAACCTCTCTTGCCTAGCTATTGGTCATTCAGCTCTTTATTCAACCAATCAGAAGGTACCTTTCAGACAGCATGCTTGAACAGCCTGCAACAAATGACTTGTCTTACCCTTTATACTTCTTTCTCTGTCAGAGACACCTACTCTGTTGTGTCTGGAAAACACTGATGCCTCTTTTAAGGGTCAATTCCTATGTTCTCTCCCTTGAGAAACCCTTGGGATCTTTTTTTTCTTCATTTTTTTTGGGACAGAATTTCTCTCCATAGCCCTGCCTGTCCTGGAACTCACTCTATAGAACCAGGCTGACCTCAAACTCAGAGATCCTTGTGCAGGGATTAAAGGTGTGCACCGCCACTGCCTGGCAGGTCCTTTTCTATGAGGCCCTTAACAGAACACCTATGATATTATTGCATTTGTTTATACATATTTTCCCTCAACTGCAGAAGATTCAACTACTTGTAACTTCTGGATGGTTCATTTATACAGATCATACTTAGGATCCTTCATAGACGTTCAGGAATGATTAGTGACTCACCTGTAAAAAGACTCCCTTTGTCTATGACCTCACTCACATTAACCATCCCATCATCTGTAAAACAAGAGTTTATGTATAAAAATGAAAAAGAGATAAAGAAAAACACAGAGGTCTAGCCAATTTTTAATATTTGATTTAGAATTCTGCTCTGCTGTCATTCAATTGAAAACAGGGAAAGACAGAACTCCGATTATGAAACCGACACCGAATTCACATTGCTGATGTCACTGTTCGTTCTGTCAAGACAGCAGACCGCAGCTAGAAGGCCCCTGGGCTGAGGCCAGCCTATCTGGTGGAATTCCATGGTACTGACTGCAAAGCTGACTACAACCCAATGGATGAGTACTAGAAAGACAAGATCCAAATTGAGACATCAGCGATGCTCTGCTTCTGTTTTCATGTTCGGCCCACAGACCAGACTTGGCTCCCCCTGCCCTTTCTCCACCAGCCACACTCTGTGGGTGAAAGGGCTTTGATGAACTTAGCTGAGCTTTAACAACAGGCAAAACGCTTATTTCTTGAGACAGGGTGTCACTTATCACCGACTTGGAATTTACTGTGAGCTGAGGATGACCTTGACCTTCTGACCTTCCTGCCTTTGCCTCCTGAGAGCGGGTGTGTGTGTGTGTGTGTGTGTGTGTGTGTGTGTGTGTGTGTGTGTGTTATAGATATATCCCAGTATGCTTTACTCAAATAGGGTGCTGTTATTTGATTTACTTTAAGTAATTAAAAATTTTGAGATAGTGTTTGTCTATGTTGATCTGGTTGGTCTGGAACTTTATTTACTTTAGGTTGACCTTAAACTTATGATGCTTCTCCTACCTCTCCCTCGCATGTCCTAGGGTTTCAAGACCAATCTGCCATGCCTGGTTGCTCAAGCTGGGCTGCTTAGAGCAGATAATGTGGTGAACCGGTGCCTCACAGACCTATGTCTCCCCTCCCTCTTCCCCTCTCTCCCTTCCTTCTGAGGACGGATTCTTATCTGTCTCATTTACTGCAGCAGGCTACTGACAAGCTGGAGGCAGGCTCTAATGCCTCTCGTATGGTATCACCAACCTGGAAAGTATGTCTCAGGGAGAGAATTGCTACTTCTAGAAGTAAAATACTTGTAATATTTCACTAATGTTTCCAGACAGCTGGAAAACAACTAGGAAAAATTATGTCCCTCGTGACTAAATAAAAAAAGTCCAACCCAGAGCGACCATCGACACCAACTACAGAAATGAAAAGGAGTGTACAGGAAACAAGTGACCTTACACCGGCACTCAGACAACCCAGAGGAAAGGACACATTCCCAGAAAGGCAAAAATTACCGAATCTAACCCACGAGGAAGAAGACTAAACTTTACCACTTGGGGTAAAGTCCTTCTGGAGACTTCCCTGTCTGTCCTCCCCATCCTGGACACTTGAAGCGGAAATTCTAGCCTTGAAGGTAGGTATACTTGCTATTTTCCTAATGTTCCACGACCTTGTTTGCACTTACACTTTGGTACTATTGTTCTCAGATGTAATGCTTTTATTAGTAGAGAATTTCTGCATATCTGACAGCTTTCTCTGATCTCTTTTCCTGACACTTAGTTTTTGTTGTTTTTTTTTTCAGAATCTCAGTGAAGGAATTTTTAGTAACAAACTACAATTAGATAACATTATGATGATGCCTTGGCCTCTAGGCCTCTTCACTAGTCTTTGGAGGGTTAGGGTTAGGTTGTTATATTCCTAATAGTTGCATATATTGGCATTCAATGAACTAATAAATTCTTGAGGATTAGATTTAACTTTTTTTTTCAAAATTTTATTTTCATGTGTATAAGTGTTCTGCCTGCATGTGTGTATGTGCAGCACTTGCATGGCTGGTGCCCGCAGAATCCAGAAGAGGACATCATATCCCCTGGAAATGGAGTTATAGGGAGTTGTGAGTTGCTTGATGCGGGTGCTGAGAACTGAACCTAGGTACTCTGCAATAGCAGCACCTGTTCTTAACCACTGGGCCATCTCTCCAGCACCAGGCTTAAAAAAGATTTGCTTTTATTTTAAATTGTGTGTGTGTGTGTGTGTGTGTGTGTGTGTGTGTGTGTGTGGACCTGGAGGCCAGAAGGAATTACACATGGTGGTAAGATGCCATCATGGGTGCTATGAACAAATTTGAGTGTGCTGGCAGAAAAATTAAGAATGTGCTTATAATTTAGCTAACTCTTCAGCCTTGAGGATGAGACTTTCCATCTTTTAGGTTTTTTTTGTTTGTTTGTTGCTGTTGTTTCTCCTTTTAAATATTTTGCACAAATCCAGATTTGCTTTCTGAAATCCAAAATTAAGAGCAACTTACCATTAATGGGCAGGTAATTTAACAGGTCGGCGTACTCATTCTTCTCAAGATCATAACCCATATTTTCCATGAAATTCTTTATCTTTTTCAAATCAAGCTGAACTCCTTAGGAAACAGCACAGGAAGGAGAAAAACAATAAAATCCCTAGTCATGACAATGCATTATTTTTTATTATTATTATTATTATTATTATTATTATTATTATTATTATTATTATATTCTTTTGAGCCAGGGTTTCACTGTTTAGCTCTGGCTGTCCTGGAACTCACTTTGTAGACCAGGCTGGCCTTGAACTCACAAAGATCTGCCTGCCTCTGCTTCCTGAGTACAGGGATTAAAGGTGTACACCACCACCACCCAGCTGGTTATGCACTGATGTGAAATTTTTCTCTGTATAATGTGAATACCATTGGTTAATAAAGAATCTGTTTTTCCCAGTGACTTATCAGAATAGAGCTAGGCAATAAAACTAAACTCAATGTTAGAAAAAAGAAGTGGAGTCAGAGAGATGCCATGTAGTTGCCAAAGAAAAAAGACACCAGCTGCCAACTAAAACCCTGCTGGTAGACTACAAGCCTTGTGGTAAAATATAAAATAATAAAAATGGGTTAATTCTAAATGTAAGAGATAGCTAACAATGTACACTTCAGCTTTTGGCCAAACAATATTACAAATAATATAGTTTTTGTGTAATTATTTTGGGAGTCTGTGTGACCAAAAAATGAACAAGCAGCCTCCAACAACAGACTGGTGCCCAATGTGGGGCTGACTAAATCCACATTAAACCTGAGAGGACTTAAAAAAATTCTAGGCACTAAATAACAAAGTTTAACTACATTTTTTTTAAAAAATAGACTCTACTTGCTGGCAGCGTGCCACAGCTCCTTTAAGAGAGGTCTTTCTAATTCAGCGGTATTAACAACAACAACAACAACAACAACAACACAAAACACACACACAGTTTCAAACAGTGGCTTCCTGGGCTGTGCTACCAGCACCAACTCTGGCTCTTTCAAGAGGTCAAACACTTAAATGGGGTTTGTGAGCAGAGTACTACAACTTGCTCAATGACAACACAGACCCACTGTGAGCCTGAAAATGGGGCTATGAGCATGGCTCACATTAAACAGACCCCTGCCCCACCATGTTGGACTGGCCAGAGCCAAAAGATAAAGTAGGCTCAGTCTTAGTAATGACACTTAACTGCTTATTCCCAAATATTGTTTACAAATTTTTGTTTATATATATTGCATTTAAAATGTTTTAAAAACTTAAACTTTTCATGACAGTGAGGCACATCTGCTTCTGGCAGCACCAATAACTTCAAGAGGAATTGATGGGCATCAAAGAGGCTTCTTATAGAGTTTGTTAGGCATCTGGGCAAGAGACTGCTCTTGCCTGGACTGCTTGATTTTATGCTATTTGACATACAGGACCCACAGAAAAATGACTGCTGAAGTTGCCTAAAGAAGGTGAGACAGTCCTTTGGGGGTTCCTGCTTTGTGAAAGAGACTGCCAGATATTCTGCAGGATACAGAAGAAAGTGACTGACAAACTGCCAATATAGGCATAACTTTGAAATTTCCTGCTTCATGGAAAAGTCTGCCAGATACTGTGGTCCTGTAGGCTGAAGATGGATGCCCCAATGATACAGAAGAACTTTGGGCGCCTAACTAGGCAGGGAGATATCTCTGTCAATTCTAGAGTTTTGGAATTTTCTTACAATGCACTTCTTGTTTACTTAGGTAATATTATATCCTTCTGGAGTCTTTGATGGAGTTGAAGAATAGATAGTTATAAGTATAGTTTTCCTTAGTTATAATAAAAGACAAAGTAGATATAAATGTATGTATAATTCTTGCTTGACACCGTTTTTGTTATATGTCATTTTACTAATTTAAAGTTAAAACTTTCCTTTTTGTTTAGACATAAAAGGGAATGTGATATGGGATTCTTCTCTGTATGCTGTGAATATCATTATTTAATAAAGAATCTGTTTTGCCCAGCGACTTAGCAGAGTAGAGCTAGGCAAAAAAACAAAACAAAACAAAACAAAAAAACCTAAACTCAATGTTAAAAAAAAGAAGGCGGAGCCAGAGAGATGTCAGCTGCCAACTAAAACCTTGCGGGTAGACTACGAGCCTCTAAATGTAAGAGCTAGCTAACAACACACTTAAGCTATTATCCAAACAATATTACAAATAATAGAGTTTCTGTGTAATTATTTTGGGAGTCTGGGCAGCCAAAAACCGAACAAGCAGCCTCCAGCAACAATGCATTAATTAAAGGGTGTGCAGCCAAAGGGGTGAAGTTGTTTGTGGAAAAGGTTGTCACAGGACTTGGCACCTCTCCTTGTTCTGCCCATTACCCCTATAGAGACATTCATAAGGAATAAGTCTGCCAAATTATAGCCAGAAACCACTCAGACTTAGAACTCTCAGCAAACAGACTCCAAGTGCCATGAGAGTGGAAGGTGGCGTCTTCACAGGGCGTGGTGGTTAATGCAGCAAACGACATACAACTCTGACTGATCATCACCCACAAAGCAAAGCAAAGCAAAGCACGAGAAGTCCAGTTCTACCCAGTTTCTCACTTACCTTTGAGGGACAAGATGTCATCCATCAGTTTGTGCTTATACACCTTCCCGGCAGCTGTGAAGCAAGGCACACAACCGCAGAGTTAGAACCCAGGACACCCACGACACAGTGCAAAGTCTGAAGTCTCAGGGAACAGCTCTAGGGATTTCCCTTGTATGTATAAGTATTTAAGAGAGTAAATCTATCCATTTGAAAAACAGTGGCTAGATGGATCTCCCTGCCTTCTCCAGCCCGCAGCACTCAGTAGGGTGCCTAAACACCCGTGTTTGCTGCGGTACCAGCCCTACTAGTTGGTGCTGGAGTCAGTCTGGGTGCCCATCAGCAGATGTATGGAGGAAGAAAAATGTTTGTATTCTGTCGCCATAATGAAGAACAAAATCTTAAGTTTCTGTCCTTTGCAGAAAATGAACCTTATTGCATGTCATGACGCTAAAGTGATAAATGAGCCATATTTGTAAGGACAAATACCAAGTTTTTTCTTTTTTGCAGAATTGTGTGTGTGGTGTGTGTGTGTTGCAGGGGATCAAACCTAGGACCTTGGCTATCCTAGGCAAACACAATACCACTGATTAATGGTACAGAATCTAGATTAAAAAAAAAAAGAAGACATGAAAATAAAGAAACCTATTTGTGGGAATAGCAGAGGATGTAGAAGGACTGAGGATCAAATATAATAAATATATGTTTAAATATAACATGAAATCTTTTAATTCTAATAAGAAAAAAATTATTTAATAGTCATAATCAAATGCTTATTCATCAACACATAGTATATATAATTTTAAAATTTATATTAATATTTTATGCTTAAAACATGCATTTTTCATGTTCATTGTTTTGTTTAATCCCACTGTTATCCATAAACTATACATTATAGACTTTTTAAAATTCATTTTTGCAACACTAGTAACTAATGGTAACTATCAGTTTTCATTGGGCCAGTAAATAGCTCACTGGTAAATTACATACTTGCTGAGTTAGTCCTTACCATCAAGTGGCAAGCCTTTCATCAATACATTGTTTTCTTTTAAGTGGAGTCTTAACCCAATGTTTTTAAGAACATTGTCCATGTCACTATAGTCAATTTCTTCCCCTACAGAAAGAAAATGATAATAAAATTGTAATTAAAAATTTAAGTAATAATAAAATCACAATGTCTAGTGTTATAAAATATAAAATTTAAAAAGCAATAACAAGAGCTGGAGAAAAGGCTCAGCAGTTAAGAGTACTATCTGCTTTTCCAGAGGACCCATGTTCAAGTCCAAGTACTTATATGGCAGTTCACAAACATCTGTAACTCCAGGTCCAAGGGAGTCAACACCCTCCTCTGGCCTCCACTGGGACACACATGGTGCACAGATATACATACCCATATGCATAAAATAAAAATAAAAATATCAAAAATATTTTAAAAACCAACACCACAAACACGGAAGGACTGTTTCAGGAGGGTAACAGAAATGTAACTTATTTCTGGTCAAGGGAACTCTTCAGTTTGGGAACTAAGAAACACACAAGAAGTTGGTGTTTCTGTCATAGACCACTAAATGAGCTGGCGGCAGTCATTCTGCCTGTACTTAATTAACATTTACTTTATTCTCATTTGTGTCTTGTTCACAGAAGTCAGAGGTGTAAATCTGTCATGCCATTTTATTCTTAAAACAGCAGAAAAAGAGGGCATGTTGCCAGCTACATGTGGTGGCTTATACCTTTAACCCTTGCATGTAGGAGGCTGAGGTAGGAAGCAGGCTATGAGCTGTAGGCCAGCTTGGGTTGTCTACTGAGTTTGAGGCCAGCTTGGGCTGTCTAGTGAGTTTGAGGCCAGCCTGGGTTGTATAGTGAGTTTGATGCTAGCTTGGGTTGTGTAGTAAATTTGAGACTGCTTAGGTCCCAGTAAGACTCTATCTTATAAAACAAAAAGTCCAAACAAAATATTCTGTTTTACTTAAACATATACACATAAAAATAAATAAAGAAAAATTATGTTACCAAGAAACTTCAAAGAATATTGGCTTGTTGTTGGGGAATTCTTCTGTTGTCTTTAAAATAAGACATAGGTCAGACCTAGTGGCTTTTAATCCCAGCACTAGGAAGACAGAAGCAGGTGGATCTCTATGATCTTGAGAACTGCCAGCTTGGTCTACATAGTGAGTTTCTGGCCAGCCACAGCTATAGAGTAAGAATCTATCTCAAAATAAAACAAAACCAAGTTGTTATAAATAAATGACTCTAGCAAAGACGTCAGCTTCTAAAGCAGGTTACTTGTGATTACCAGCACAAATACTTAGAATTATACAATTACTTTGACATGGACAAGATAAAAGAAAATACTTTTAAAAGCTTGTTTTATATATAACTGGGTGTGGTAGCTATGTATACTTTAATCCCAGCATTTGGGAGACAGAGGCAGGCAGATCTCTGTGAGTTTGAGGCAAGACTGGCCTACAAAAATGAGTTCCAGAACAGCCAGGGCTGTTACACAGAGAAACCCTGTCTTGAAAAACAAAAACAAAAAAGAGATCCGTTTTAGATTAGTTTTTTTTTCTTATTAGTTATGGTGTACACACACGTGCTTGGCACAGCATGGGTGTGGAGGTCAGAGGACAACTCTGTGGAGGTGATGCTCTCCTTCCACCACGGGCTCACATTGTCAGGCTTGTGTGGCAGTGCTGTTACTTGATACACCACTCACTGCCCTGTTTGTTTTTGAATAGTATTTCACTATATAGCCCAGGTTGGTCTCAAAGTCATAAGGATCCTCCTTCCTGAGCCCCAGAATTATCGGTGTGTGCTACCACACCAGACGAGAGATCATTTGGACCTTGTTTTCCCATTTCTAGACTCACCTAACACCGTACCGACCTCTTTCAGAAGCAGGTCCATGCGGATTGCCTTCTCATCTGTAATACAAGACAGCCCTTAGACGGACTTTGCCGAGGGTCGAGCCATGGTCTCTCAAAATGTGTGCACTGGAGCCCTAATCCCTCATGTGGCAGTATTTGAAAATGTGGACTTTGGAAGAGAATGAAAGTTTGAATAAAATCACAAGGTGAAGCTTGGTCAGAGGAAGCCATGGCTCGTGAGGAGTGAGAGCCAGCCTCTTTCCAGCTCCCTTGGTTAAGTGAGAACACTGTGGGACGGCAAGCACCTGCAGGCTAGGAGCACGGCCCTCCCAGAAAGCACACACTCCATCCAGCCTTAGTCTTGGCATTTCCAGACTCCAGGACGAATAAGTTTTGTTCTTTAAGTTCCCCACTCCGCCATATTGTTATGGCAGCTGGAACAGGCTTAGACAGGCTCCAGTTAAATAAAATTCTTAACCGTGAAGGTTCAGTGATTTAACAATGGCCTAGAATTTTTCTAACTAGACATTTTATTTTTATTGTCTATATAAGCATAATGTTGAGGAAAAGCAAAAGAATTTAAATATGATAAACACTTTCATTACATTCAGTTATGCTTCCTGATTTCTGTTTCTCACTCATTAGCAAGAACAATGGGGGAAAATTATATTTTTAAGTTTTTAAAGCATCAAGTATTTGTTGGGTGTCTACTGTATCTAGGCCCCCTTTTCAGTGCTGAGGGTACAACAGTCAACAAAATGTCTGTTCCCATGGTGGCAGAAACTAATATCCAGAACCATTTTTAACTCCAGTCCCAAGGAATCCGACCCCTCTTCTGGCCTCTGAAGGTACCTGGAAGTGCATGCTCCACAAAGCAGCCACAGGGTTACAAAGAATTCAAGACCCAGAAGAAAGTACTCCATGAGACACAGAAATGTATATATTTCCTCCTAATTAAAAAAATTTTTAATTGTCTCTGTAGCTGTTCTTTAGACCCCTTTGCTTCAGAGCTCTCTCTCTGATTACAGTTTTGAAACAAGGCTTCTATCACTTTTTGTAGAGCATGGGCAAAATTCACTAATATTTCTGTCGTGAGGTTTAGTCGGCTTGCTCTCTAGATCTCAGAGTAAGGCATTATTCCAGTATAACCTTACACAATCTTGCTTGGCTCCTGTGTTACACTGAGTCTTGAACAGAAGGACTAGAGATTGGTCAAGAAAATTAGGTATTATGGTTTGAAGCATGACTCAACTGCATTAGAAAAGGTTGGTAGGTGAGCACTTTGAGGATGCTCACCGAACGGCTGTTAGTCCTCAACAATAACTCACTATGCCAAAGATGCTTACCATGCTTAGAGTTAACAATGTTTCAACTGAAGTCTTCTGCTAGAGACAATGAAAAAAACTAAGCCCCAATAACCATATCAGTATGCCTTTCTTTTATATTTTTTTAATAGAAGTATAAAAAGATTACTTATTTTTAACAAAAACTCATGTGCTCTACCCCAGATCCACTTGAACACAATTCTGAGAGGGTGATTTCTTTGTACCTAAAGTTTGATATCTAGGAATCTACTAAATGTAATTGTTAGGCATATAGTATTGTTGTAGTGTGGCTTACTTCTCTTTGCCATCCTACAGTAGATATTTTCTTGGTTGAATAGCTATGGCAATTAACTGACCAAAATAATATGGCAACAGCTAGGTCTGTGGTAATGGAGCTATTAACACTCCTTGGCAGAAGGAGAGGACCACATGGTCTCACTTGGAATTCCAGCCACGATTCCTGTGGTGGTCTGAATGAGAATAGCCCCAGTGGGCTCATATACTTAATTGCCAGGAAGTAAAACTGACAGGATTAGGAGGACTAGGAAGTGTGGTCATGCTGGAGGAAGTGCATCACTGGGGGTGGGCTTTGAGGTTTCAAAAGCCTATGCTAGACCCACTCTCCCTTCCTGCTGCCTGTGTACCAGGAGATAAAGCTCTCAGCCCCAGGGCCATGCCTGCCTGCCTGCCTGCCTGCCTGCCGCCCCTCCCCTCACCTCACTCTGATATTATGGACTCATCCTGTCCTCTGACACTGACTGAAAGCAAGTCCCCTATTAAATGCTTTCTTTTATAAGAGTTGTATGTTCAGGTGTCTCTTCACAGCAATAGAACCCTGACTAAAACAACTCCCTGTTGTCTCCTTCCCATGCCGCACTGCAAATGACCTCGGGAGGTGCTGGAGCACACAGGAAGCAGAAGGCTGACTGAAGCGAAGCTCCACAGTGCAGTTCCTGTGAGTTGTCATCCGTGGTGAAGCGGGACTGGCGATGCTTCAGCTGCTCATCCATGCTCCTACAGTAACGCCTCACCCAAGTCCTGCAATCATCCCTGTATACTCGGACTCACCACGGACTTTCACTGGAATCAGAAGCAGGATTCTCATCCAGGACAGTTTACATTTCTTGGTAGTCTGTTCCTGGTGTTTTGTTTTTTTTTTTTGGTTTTTTTTTTTTGGCTTCCTTCATTCTCTTGGTCAAAAGTTTACCATATATTGTATTCTGTAGCCTCCTCTTGTGTGTGTGTGTGTGTGTGTGTGTGTGTGTGTGTGTGTGTGTTGTTTCTTGGAAACCAGACATTGCTAGCAGCTATCTCAATAGATCTGCAGCTGCAGCATGGAACTCCATCCTTCCAGCAAAACTTCCTGCTCTCTACCTGCCCTTGTCTGGAGGACATCTCCAGGCCAGGAGGACTGATCTTATCTAAAAACTATCTCTAACCAGAGGCCTGATTCATCTTTAGCTTGACCTGTGGCACAGTTCTCTGCTGAGAAGGCTTGTGCTAGGGGCTCTGTGATAGGAAAGTGTCACTTAATGAAAATTAGGGTTTGTCCCCAGGCTCCTCTCCTATATATTCCCATCCTCTGGAATAAAATCCAGCTGTTTCACTGAAATCTGTCTCCTGGGGGAGGGGGGCTGTCTCCGTTTGTGTTCACAGACCGCCAAAGCTTTCTGTCACCCCATCTGCCTCTTTCCCCTTTCAGCTTGGTGGCAACAGATCCAGGGGGAAAGAGGATCCCCACAGTTCTTTAGAACACTACATTGGCATTTGTGTTTCAGGACACATGGAGTAGGAAGACGCTGAGTCTTGGGCACTTTGGTCCTAGACTTCCTACCTTCTTTGATTAAGGGCTTTCTGACTGCGTTATTGGTGGATGTCATCTTCTTTAGAGAGATTGAAGCGCTTTCAGGTTCTGCTAGTTCTCTTGGGCCCCAACTGTCCAGACACAATAGTATTTGTCAACCCAGGAAGAGCCTTCTCTCCTTTTTAAAAAAGGGATAACCAAGTTGAGAACACTCAAATCGGCACCCATGGAACATTCATGAAAGACCTGGTTTCCTCTCTCAGTTCTCCTTGGTCTGTGACAGGAATGTCCCTTACTGAACAGCAGATGTACTCTGCCATGGTCAAGACGTTGGCTTCAAGGGGAAACCTTGTCCGTCATCCCCCACAACTGATGCAGACCACACAACCCTTACACTTTTCACACGGAGCAGCGGCCGCTAGTCCCGTGGCCACGTGCTTTTCACAGAAAGTACAAAACTTGAGTTCATCTGCTTCAGTGAACTTCTGGGCCAGTGGCTGGGAGGAGGATAATTCAGCTTCATTTCGATGTAGCCCACTGCCTAGGAATGCTATATGAAAAGAACTGAAATTCTTTTTGGAGAGCACTGTGTGTTTGAAATACTCACGATTAACTGTCAGATTTTTAGACAATTCCTCTATTTCCTCTTCCTCAAGAGGGTATCCCAGTTGTTCAAGAGCATCATCAATTTTATCAAGATTGACTTTTCCACCTTAAATAAAGAAAGAAGAAGTTTGGTTTTATGCTAAAAGGAAGAAAAATGATTGCCCATACCCATCAGTCCATACAACCAGTAAATGAAAGGTCCCAGCACCAGAAAGTCCTTGAGGTGATAAAATAAATAAGTTGGGAATTTGGGAGAGGGGAGGTCTTCCCTCTCAGTGCTCCAGGGAACACCATGACAGTTGTCTATGAAGAGTTTACCCAGGAGAGAAGAGTAGGCAACATTTTCTGTTATAGCAGCTGTCGGCTCAGCCAACATTTCCCACCAGTATAGAGAGATATAAGATGGCTACAGTCAGATGGGTGATTGTGCCAACTATTGACAGACAGCTGTGCTTACGTCACCGAATATGGTACTGCAATTAGTAATGTGCCCAGAGAAGGAAGGGGTTTGTGGTTCTTCCTCTGTCAGAACACTTTGCACTCACTTCTGCAAGTCCGCAGTATGTCCATTAACACATTTGTATACACCATGTTGTCAGCTGTAAGGTAAAGGTCACATTAATTAGAGGAAGTAGAAATCTAGGAAGTCCTGTTTACAGATGTTATTAGTCACGTTCAAGGAATCTGCTGGCACTCACAAGGCTAACTCCTCTTTTGTAGTATCTGATATGCTGCAAGTGGAGCGTAAGCATTGAAACCCGGGTTGTCGTATTGTTCTCCAAGGACCCTCCTCATTTCATAAATCTTTTGGTTATCATCTTTTCTGACTTTAGCTTTAGGCATGTTACAGATACTCAGTCCAATATTTAAAATTGTTTATCACACTTACCAGAACCCCCAAACAGTATTACTTCCCAATTTAGCATCTGAATAGTGAGGAAAGTACACTTTCATGAAAATTGACTTTGGCTTTTCATTTTCAGTGAGCTGCTAAGTGACTATGCACACATAACCCGATGCACCCAGCCCGAGCCCAGGATTGCCGGGACTAGCGGTGGGGTCTGCGCTACTTACCAACGACTGGAACTATGCTCTGTATCAGCTTGCTTTCTTTGTCTGTTAATTCAATGCCTAAGCTTTCCAGATATGGCTGTATATCCTCAACATTTACTTTATCACCTTTAAAAAGATGAGAGACATAACAAATGAGCATTTTCATATAGAATGATTCTTCATTAAGAAAATGATGATAAGGATGCAGTTGTCAGGACTACAGTGGCAGAAAGCTGAGGACACAATGAGGCTTATTTCTCTGGGCAGCATCACAAGAAAGAGCTAAAGCCAAGCGCGTTTCCTCTAACAGTGAAATGAGGGAGGAATGAGTGAAGAGGAGGGAGACTTCAGTGTGGGGGGGGGTGGCAGAAAAGGGAGGGTGACATGGGAAGGCACGGGAGCACAGTAGTAACAGAGACCAGGTAAAGTTGGGACGTATTAAAGTTAAGATTATAAAAATAAGCAATGAATAATAATCATAAATAGCACAGTTTGGTAATGAAGGAACCCCTCGCACTGGGCTTTAAGCAAAACGGAAAAGGAAAGCCACTGTGAGCTCTATGGGTACCCAGTCAGTTATTCTCCAAAGAATGAAAAAGAAAAGACAGATCTACCATCCATGTAGAAGGCGGACACCGGAGATCGGGAGGGGTGGGTTCCTTCAAATGGTCAGGGCTGAAGCCCCTGCAGTTTTATGTCCCCAAGTCCTAAAGGTCTTCCTCACCTCTCTGGTTAAGCTAGTGACCATTTTGGGAATCAGCTTAGGCCCAGGAAACTGGCTGCAGCTTGGAAACAGATCCATGAACACAAGTGTACTTTATGGGCAGTGTGAGCCATGCTGCAGAGGCTGCTCATAGTGGGAACTGAGGCCCCAAGGCCTGGAAAGACTGCAAGTCCAGGCATATTCTCCCCGAGGGAGTGTGGGAGCTGGAACAGAGATGAGCAGAGCCAGGTACCTGGAATCACTCAGTGTCTGTGCCCTGCCCTGCCACACTAATTGTTTTAGTTTGATTAATTTCTACACTTTCAAGAGCCCCAGGGATACTTGGTGGGGACTCAGCAGCTACACGGGCATTCCCCATTCCCGGCAGTGCTGGTAGGGTGTGTCTTGTGAAAGGGGGCATTCAACTGGGTGGTCTTTAGGCTTCTGTCCTGAAAAAAATAAATGACTGCAAATAGTATACAAACAAGCAGATGAATGAACTCAAGAAATTCAAGGCCTAGAAAAAATTTAGCAATGTAGATAAGGAAGTTAGTAACAAGGATGAGAAAACTCAGCAAGGAAATTAAAATTTTGATAAATAAAAAAACCAAAAATACTAGAAATGTAAAAAATCCTAAATGAATTAAAAAAAAACCAGAAAAATCACCAATGAACTAGAGCAAAAGAAGAAAGAATATTAGGGGCTGAGGACAAGACTGAGGAAACATTACAACTAGATAGCAATAAATAAAAAATAATGACTACAGCTTGTAAGAACTTATGGGATATGCTCAAGGGACCAAACCTAAAAATCCATAGGGTCAAGAAGCAACAGAGATAAAACTTAAAGAATAGAATTCTTACTCAAGGAAATGAAAGCAGGGGGCCAGGGAGATGGGCAAAGGCCTCTACTGCATACAACATCAGTTCCCAGAATCCAAGTGATAAAGCCACATGCAGTGGTGTGCATCCACAATCCTAGCACCCCTACAGTGAGGTGGGAAATGGAGATTGCATAGACACATGCACACATGCATGCACACAGGTACACACATGTATGCACATACACAATATACAAATGCTTGCACACACATGCACACTCTCACACACACACATCAAAAGATCTTGAATCTTTCCATCATTACTTCTCACCAGAAAACAAATGGACTGCATTTGCCAAGGAGCTCGGTGAGAATGTCCCAGTACCTGAAACACAAAGCATAAGTGAGACACAGACCACACTTTTCTTGTTTGCCCATGAGATGTTCTAATATTCTGTGAAAATGTCATCATATTCACAGGGCAAATTTACTATTTTCTGAATATATCCAATAATGTAACAGAACTTTTATAGAAGGTAAATGACCATGGTAAATTAGATCTTCTTCTAGACGGCTATTTGGATACTTCTTTTGATGGCAGATAAACTTTTTTTTTAAATATTTTTTATGGTTTATTTAACTTTATTTTATGTGCATTGGTGTGAAGGTGTCAGATCCCCTGCAACTGGATCTTCAGACAGTTGTGAGCTGCCATGTGGGTGCTGGGAATTGAACCCGGGTCCTCTGGAAGAGCAGTCAGTACTCTTAACCTCTGAGCCATCTCTCCAGCCCCGCAGATAAACTTTTCCAAGGCAGAAATCCCTGGCATTCTATTTCTACCCCACCAGACATTCTCTTTCTATTTGCTGGATGAAGACAAGCGGCCTTTTACTGTATATTACATGCCAAGCAACTCCAGACCTCCTTTCCCTCCTCACTTGACTTAGTGCTTTCTTACTTTTCTACCAGCTATTTCAATAACTTCTAAAAATTCTCTGTGATGTTTAATATGTTTACCCATGCCTTTATCAGTCCTCTGCCATGATAATGGATGAACAGAATATATATTGACTATCTATCTATCTATCTATCTATCTATCTATCTATCTATCATCTATTTTTTTTTTGAGACAAGATTCACTATGTAACCCTAGCTGGCCTGGAACTCACTATGCATATTAGACTGGCCTCAACTCAGAGCTGCCTGTCTCTGCTCTTTATCCCCACCCCAAGAGCTGGGACTAAAGGTGTCTACCACACCTGGCAGCAGCTCTATTTTGTTCTCTTGAGGATTATAAGTCCATGAGTAGTTCTTCCTTCCTAAAGTATAACTGACACCCCTCCCCCAAGATTCTTAAAGGAATCGGAAGTAGTAAAGAAAATACCATCAGATTTCAGGAAGCTCCGTACACCTTCCATGTCTTCTTTCCCAACATTGTAGTTCAGGTTTTCCAAAATGGTTTCTAGTTTACTCATAAAACCTTTCCAGCCTTGAGAAAAGAAGAGATGCAATAAGAAAAATATGTAAAATTTTAACATTTAAAATTTTACTTAGCTCTGGGCCTGGGTGGTAAAGGCTAGAAGAAAGCAAGGCTATAAATGTTTGAAAAAAGAATGAAAAGGTGACAGGGATAGATGGGAGGGGATGAAAGGAGCATCCCCTGTACATGTCACAAGTTATGCGGCTAAGATCTTCAGTAAACACCTGAAGCAAACTTCAGTGACTAACTTGTGTTGGTTGCTCTTCATATATTCATAGCAGAGACGTCGGAAACAACCCTAATTATGACTGCCAGGTTTGAAACCTGTCACGACAGTAAATTATCTCTATAAATTTAAACTAAAAGTCACAAAGGGAAATGAAAAGATTGATAAGCCATTGAGTACAGCACCATGGGTGAGAATGAGGCCTCAGACAGCTGTTTCCACAGTCAAGCTGTGAGGCATGAGACACGCGGGTCAGCGTAAATCCCGTGGGAAGTGGCGATTAAGAAAGTTATCCACTGTGGCATTTGTGTGGGACAGAATAGAGCCTTGGGACAACCCTCAACAGAAACAAGTTACTGTTACCACTGAGTAGCAAGCAGACTTTCCAAAAAGAAATGCAAGCTTCAAGGCCTGTCTCACTTGACCTTGTATTTGTTACTCACTGTGAAAAGTTTTTACACCATCCCACAGTCGGTTGCGATACACGTTACCATCAGCTGTAAAGAAAGACATAGTCAAGGTCACAGACAAAGAAGGACTGCTATCCATAACATGACCGTGGACATGAAGACAGTAACCTTATAGGATCTGCCTATCCAGTCTGATATCCATACAGCTTTCTTCATTTTGGCCTTATCAATAAAGTGAGGCATGGGATCTTCTGTATGATCCACTTCACCGGGCTGGGACTGATACTAACGTGTTCTTTTTCTGTCTTGCCTTCCCTCCTGCCCTTACTTTTCTTTGTGCTTTAGGATTATCAGAAATTCCAGAAGTAATATCTCAACTCACAAATCAGATCTTGATTCATAAATTATTTGTTTCTTAAGAAGTTCTCAAACCCAGTTCCAATAGAGCCCCCATGTCACATAGTCTCCATTTGACAAAGACTTTTGACTTTAATCTTACCACTTGAGAAGTCCTCAGTATGCTGAATGCAAACAAATGTGGAATTGTACACTTAGTGACTCCCTCTTGGCTCCCACCACATCCTCCCCCCAAAGAAGTCCCCTTAGAGCTGAGGGAATCAGAAATGCTCACAGGTGACAGGCAGAGTCTTCAGCAGCCCCCAACGGTCCTTCGGCGTGAACTCTAGCCCTATGTTTTTCAAGACATTATCTAGTTCATCAACATTCACTTTGCTTCCTTTGGGAAAAAATGAAAATGAGAGCAACCAATGATTCCAAACTGTGTTATTTGTGTTCACCTGAAGGGTGGGATAGTCAAAAGTCTCTGAGTTGAGAGTCTGAGAAGATATCAGGAAAAGACATCAGTTGCTTAATTCTAGACAGAAACATAATTTTCTAAGTTCTAATGAAATGCCTGAGGCAATCTCATCTTGTTCTGACTCCATGTTGTGCTTCTTTAGACAATTCTCAGCCCTTTACTCCCCTCCCCAAGGGTTGGGTCTACTTTGGCAAAATCTGTTCTCTGGTAATTACATATATGAATAGAATTTATTGAGAACATATCTACCTCTACCTCCAACTTAGATCCCTCCCTACCTTCATGTATTTTTCTACTTTTTAAAATTTTTAAAATACCCCCCCCTCCGAGTTTGATTTCTGCCGTCCATATGCACATGAGTGCAGGGCACCATCTACTGGAGCATGAGCGGCCTACCAGGGGCCACACCACTGAGGAAAGCTGACTCTCTCTCAACCATTGGCTAACAACTGTTACTAGCTCTTCACTAGGGGTGGAGTTTCATTAGCTCCTTCTTCTGCAATTTTATGCTATATGATATCTCCCTATTTTATGCTATATGATAATATGAGAAGGTGTTTTATTGCTAAAAAGATTAGTTCTAATGCATTATTTTACCAGTGGTCATGGTTACCCAAGTTTATTATGATTGTTTGAACAGTGCAACTAATTTGAATTATGAAAAAAAATCTAGGATACTATAACAATAGAAAAGTTTAAAAGCTTTGTCAAAAAGCACATAACTCAAAACTAATCTGGACTACTGCATAAAATGCTTGTATTTTTCACTATTTATTTATTTATTTGGGCACCCTTCTGGAGGTCAAAGGATAATTGTCAGGAATCAGTTCTCTCCACTATGTGGGTCTCAGAGGTCAAAGTCAAGTCATCAGGCCTGGCACCAAGTCACCAAGTGCCTTAACCTGTTGAGCCATATCACAAAAACCTATAAAATGTATTATTTATTCACCAGCAAGGCCAACACGTTAAGGTACTAACAGAGCCCCTGTGATGGGCTTGGGTATTTAAAAGTATAGATGTAAAAGTCTTCTGAATATTGCCGTCTAAGACTGTTTTCCTCCATGGCCTTTTACTCACCTGTGAGTGACTCTACATTTTTCATCATCTTACTCAGTTTAACTTTCCCATCTGTAAGACAAAATACAAATAAGACCCAGGCAGTCACTCAGACCCAGGAAATTTAAGACCTTACAGTGTGAGATAAACATGGACATTCAAATGGTCAACCTGATTTGTTCTGTAAATGCATTAATTTTCATCCCCAGATGAGCATGGAATTGAAAACCAAAGGTCGAAATGTCACACACACACACACACACACACACACACACACACACACACACACAAACACACACACACGCATACATACATAGCACCAAGAGGAGAAATTACAGAATATGTCAATTCTATACATAACAGTGTTAAGACATTTAAAAGGCATTGGTTAATCTTTCCATTTGGTCTGTTCTTTAGAATTCAAGAGCATTCTGTTTATCACCTTAGAATTGCAGATTTAAAAAGCAGTATGTGGCATTGCTTGGAGCCTGGACTGACCTGGCACTTTCTGAATAGGTATTCCAGGACACGCCTGAACCGCAATTCCCTGCCGTAGCTTCCCTCTTGTTGTATATGCAACCATTACTGAACACTCTGTACATGCTTCTGATTCCAAGGCCTCCAACATTTGTTTAAATTATGATCTGACTTGTTGAAGATCTTTTAGGTCACATCGTCCCTTGAAGGTATCATTCAAGCATAATATCTACAACTCTGTATTTTTTTTTCTAAGAAGCAATATTATTTGGTAGAGAAGTAAAATCCTTTCAAGTTATGTAGATCTGGGTTCAGGTCCCATTAACCAACCTCTGTAATGTATCCCCCGTTTTCACATCAGAGAAATTTAGATAATAACCTACCTCACAGGGTTGCTTCAGGACTATTAATAACAGATCTGGTGCCACACACACCGTAGGCAGTTAATAGTTGGTAAGTATTAGCTGTGGCTACATCATAGCTGGTTAGTTTATCTGGTGGGGGGTGGCAGCACGAGAACAGGAGTGGGAGGGATCTGCTGGATTCCCACATTAACTATTGAATTAGTATACAATTCTTAGTTCTCGTTAACAAAATGCTCTTCCCGTAACTTGGTACAAATAGTGGGTAAGTCAGATCTCACTTACGGTAAAGTAGATGTTTCAGCAGGAAGGCAAATGAAGGCGGGCTAATCAGGAGCCCCTGTGTGATTTAGATAAAGATAAAGCGGTTCTGATGGTTTGAATGTGGCCCCCAAACTACGCGTGTCAGGGACAAACTCCATGGTAATGGTGCTGAGAGGTGAGATATAGGAGGTGACCCTGTCAGGTGGGCAGGGTCCTGATAAATGGCGCATGTGCAGGTTTATTGCTGAGAACTGTTTGGTTATGAATGTATCACCCACTCCCTCTTGAGTCCCCTCCTGGTTGACTGCACTCGAGTGCACTATCTCTGTATTTCTCTCTCACATGAGCACATGCCTTTTATCTTTCTGCCTCCTGCCATGGGTGATGCAGCACAGAGGCCCTACCATTAATTCCTTGATATTGGACTTCCCAGCTTCTACGACCATGAGAAATTAATTTCTGTTCAGTATAATTTACCTAGTCTCATGTATTCTGTAATATCAGCACAAAAAAAGTAAGTCAGATGTAATAAAATTTCCTGATGCAGTAAGAACCATAGAAGACTGGCTTCTAAATAGAACATTATTCATAATTTAACTCCAAACAACATACAATGCATTGTAATGTCTATGGAAGTTGCAATGCTGCTTCCAGACAGAAGGTTATAACCTCTCTGTTTTCCTTATAGGATTGCAGAAATTGGCCTAACTATTTATATAACCAAATGATCTACTTTTTTGGTTTGCTTTTGTGAATAGGGCTTCTTTGTGCAGCCCTGGCTGTCCTGGAATTTCTTTTGTAGACCAGACTGGCCTTGAACTCAGAGATCCGTCTGCCTTTGCCTCTCAAGTGCTAGTATAAAGTCATGTCCCATCACCGTCAGGCCCAGTTAATATATTTTAAAAAGTTAAATCTATATTGTTACCCCCTAGCCGAAATCTGAGGATAATGTAATTCAGAAGCAACCCTGATCCCAATCAGCTGAGTAACATATTTCTGTGTCACTTGGGATGGTGTGTCCTGTCCTCGCGTAGTCATTTGGGTATGTGATTCACAGTGAGCCTGACTGACTTGCTGATTCTGAATCCTGAAAACGTGACACTGGTGATACTCCAGCTGCACCACCTGATGACTCTGTCAATTAGCTCTGTGGTCATGTGATCCCATCGCTGCAGCCTTGGCCTTGGTCTTCCCAGTCCTGGGCTTCCAAATATTTGGTTCTAGGATTTACTTCGTGGCCTTCACAGTTCTCTCTGGTGCTTAAGCTAACCAGAACCTGAGGATGTGATTTTTTTTTTTACCACTGTGAAAAACTGCTGGCTGGGTGTTGTGATGCACGTCTTTGATTCCAACACTCCAGAGGCAGCAGCAGGCAGATCTCTGTGAGTTAGAGACCAGCCTGGTTTACAGGCCACCCAGGGCTACATAATAAGACTCCATCTCTCTCTCTCTCTCTCTCTCTCTCTCTCTCTCTCTCTCTATATATATATATATATATATATATATATATATATATATATATATAAAACAAAGTAAAAATCCTCCCAAAACAAAAGCTCTCAAAACACACAAACATGGTGTGGAAGAATTGTCTGTATTCTGTCAATCATATTTTAAATAAATGCTGATTGGCCAGGCAGGAAGTACAGGTGGGACAACCAGACAGGAAGTAAAGGTTGGACAATGAAAACAGGAGAATGCTGGGAAGGAGGAAGCCCCTTCCTCCTCAGTCCTTCCCAGATCACAGAAAAAGCAGGATGTGACCTGCCCCACTGAAAACAGTACCAAGCCATGTGGCTAACATATACTAGAATAATGGGCTGGTACACGTTATAAGAGCTAATATGAAGCCTGAGTTAATGGGCCAATCAGTTTATAACCTAATGTAGACTCTGAGTGGTTTTCTTTGGGGATTTATCAGCTGTGGGAACTGGGAAGGACATAAATCCCAACTAGCAGGCCCTAATGCTACATACACTCACAGATTTTTTTTCTCCAGGTGGTTTTTTTTTTTTTTAAGACTAAGTTGGAGAGGTGCCATTTTCCTTAGTGTTGGGGCTAGTTAGAGGTTATGGTTATGGCTTATAGAGTACGAGCCACACATAGGGGACTATTTGCTTCAGATTTTCTTGGAAGTGGCTTTAAGTGCTGGCAGTTCACTCCCCTTCTTATCAGGCCTGAATGAAAAAGACTGGGATTTAGAATTAAAAGTTGTTTCCTGGAGGCAGACTCAGTCTAGGGTTTGGCACCTTATGAAGCAGTACAACTTTGTCTCACGGTAACGAGAACAGCGTTAAAGAGTTCCAGTGTACGTATATGAAAACAACACCCTGCCCCACAAACAAACAAACAAAAAACCCAACCCCGGGCATTGCTTAACCACCAAGTAAATGCAAATCAAAGTCACAATGAGACATCACCTAACTGGAATCGTTACTACTAAAGAGGCAAAAAAAGAGCAAGTATTGAGGGTATAAAGAAAGAGCAGCTCTTCCACACTGTTGGTGGGAGTAGCATTAGAACAGCCCTTATGGAAAACAACATGGAAGCTCCTCAGACACAAAAGCGGAATTGCTGCCTGAGTCTCCATCCCACAACTCGGTAGATCCAAGGGAGGGACCAACCATGTATGTTGAACACTGTTCACGCCAGCTAAGATACAGTCAGTGCAGGAGTCCCCCAATGAACTGGAGTAACTGTATGAGCAAAGACGAGAGGCGCAGGCAGACACTGTTCTCTCTCACTGTTGACTATGAACACATTGACCTCCAGCAGCTGGAAGCAGGGGTACGGGTCTGAGGATGCATGACCAAGAAGTCCACTGCACCATGAGTGATGCAGCCCATGCCAGTTTGTTGACTGAGTTCCTTCAAAGAATAAATAAGCATGGTGTTTGCTATCATCAGGAAAATGGTAACTCTGTGGAGTGATGCATGTGTTAATTATCTAGATTTAACCATTCAATAAGTAAACTTTAAAACAACACACTACACATACAACTGCCAATTAAGAAAATCTAGGATGGCTAGGCATGCTTTTTCTCCTGAGCTTCCTGGTGATTTGATGGACTTGTTGTTGTTGTTATATTATTATTATTATTATTATTATTATTATTATTATTATTATTATTATTATTTGGAGGCTAGAAAATTGAATCAGATCCCCAGGAGCAATCGTGAGCTATCCAAGGTGGCGCTGGAGATAAACCTTAGGTCCTCTGGAACAGCGGTAGACTCTCCTGAGCTCCGATTCGTGGCTCCCGCCGTATTCTTTTCCTGTTGAAATGATCCTTTATTTCATTTCTCTGGCTTCTTAGGCCTTTAAATGTTCTCAGTGGCATTAGGGTTTGGCCTTGCAAGTGGGACTCCTTGCTTACCATACAAGTCATCTCTGACTAAAGCATGACAGTCCAGGACAATAGCTTTCCCTATGAGTATATCTGGAAGCTTATTACAAGAGCTGAGGGTTTCTCTGAAGACACAATGACATGCTCACCTTCAATTGGCAGACGGTTCTTCAGGTCTTCAATTTCCTCCTCCTCCAGCTCATAGCCCAGTTCTTCTAGGATGGAATCCAGTTTAGAGACACGACACTTTCCCCCTTAGGAAAGAAGGAGGGAGCCGGGGGTTAAGTCACCATAGATGAAGTGATCCACAACACAGTAAAATCAGACGGCTCCGAAGGCTGCAGAGCTGCTGTGGAAGCCGGGAATGCAATGTTTTCACCAATCCTGCTTCAGGGGTGCTTCCTACAGTTTGCAGCAGGGGTGCATTTAGAAGTTCATTATGTATCAGAAGAATTATGTAAATTTGCACTTACATATTGATTGCATGTGCTGATTCTATATACTATAAATTGTATTTTTCAAATGAACTGTGAATTATATCAAAAAACAACTAGTGCTCTTGATTAGCAAACAGAATTTGAAACATTTTCATCACCAGAAAATTATAAACTACATTAGTTATAGTTGCATCTAAAAGATCTATAAACTTAGAGAAAATAAATCACCTGATTATTATGTAGTGATGACATGAGTTTTATTAAATTTAAGGTAAAGCACAGATAATAGTCTGAATTGCTTTACTGAAATTATCACTTACCAGAAAACCACTTCATATGGTCAAGTAATATGTTTTTAAGTATTTTCCCATCATCTGTAAAATACGAAACATTTAAAATTAGAGAAAAATGATGCTACAGTAAAAAAAAGGTATGGAAGGATATAACTTTCAGTGCAGACTATAAAAATTTAGCTTTTTGAAAGTTTTCTTTCTTTTTTAAAGATGTATTTATTATGTATGCAGTGTTCTGCCTGCAGTTATACCTGCAGGCCAGAAGAGGGCGCAAGATCTCATTACAGAGCCAGATGACTCAGCCATCCAAGGCTAGGCTCTCAATCAAAAACATGAAAACTTACCTTTCAAATTTATACTTCTACAGTTCCCATATCTACACACATTTCTTTATAAAGACGTGCAAAGTACGATTTTTTCTCCTTTTCTTTTCTCCCTTTCTCTTCTTTTTCTTCTGCTTCTGCCTCTTCTACTCTTGTGACTTTTGCCTCTTGACTTTTTTGGAGCTGGGGACTGAACCCAGGGGCTTTCCACTAATCTAATTCCCCAAAGTCCCCCCTATATCTTCCTCTTTCTTCCTGCTTCTCGTTCTTCCTTACGTAGTGCTAATGAACCCAGGGCTCTGGGCACCAAACCAAGTGACCTACCACTGAGCCTTTCCCGGCCCTGGGCAGAACTCTGTGTGAAGCTGATGGACACCTTTCCTCGTACGGAGCTTTCCCCTTTCTTCTAGCCGTTAGTTCATCCTCTTTTTCTCATCGCTCTATTTAAACCTTGTTTATCTCAAGGTAATGGGATATTTGAAAAACATTTACTTATTCATTTACATGTCTCTGTGTGTGTGTGCACGCACGTGCACAGGCAGTTGCCGGAGTGTGTGTGTGTGTGTGTGTGTGTGTGTGTGTGTAGGCCGGAGTACAACCTTGGATGTCAGTACTTATCAGCCATTCTGTTTGGGACAGGGTCTGTCCTGTTTGCTCTTACACTGTGTATTCCAGGCTAGCTGGTCTGGGAACTTTCAGGGGACTCTCCTGTCTGCCTCCCACCTCACTGTGGAAGGGCCAGGGTTGTACACTGGAGCACTGTGATCTTTATGTGCATTCTAGGGATATGAGCTCAGCTCAAAGATTTACACAGCAATTGCTCTGACCTATTGAGTCACCCTCACAGTCAGGAACAACACTATTAAAGCCAAGATTCGGTTAAAAGACACTGGGTGGGGTGGGGGGAGAAGCTCTCAAAACAAATTTAAGCGCCGGACATAATATCGTTCCAATTCCAGCTTAATATCTTTGTGTTGTAGGGCAGGAGAGGTGGCAGCTTTTGGGAGGTTTCACATTGAGGTTCATGCAAGGACAGAGATCCGTTCCGTAGTCCGCAGAGTACCTACCAGCGATAGGCAGACTTTTCATCAGCTTATTGACTTCCCTGTTTGTGAGCTCTATGCCCATGTCCCCCAGCAGTCTTTGTGTGACTTTAGAATCAATTTTTCCTCCTTTGGGAAATAAAATGGAAATCATAAAGGTGAGAACTGCTTGCTGACTTTAGATGATGGAATGAAGTTAGTACAGATGCATGGAAATGTGTTCGAAGCTGAAGAAACTATGGGTCTGAAATGCTCTAAATGGCCTCAGAGGCACTAATCCTGCACAGGAAGCCCCTGGCCGGCTGTACCGAATCTCAGGTGTACCGCCAACAGCTCAAATCTGCACAACCCTGTGTTCTGCACTAACCTGGGTTATGAGTTGGATCACCTCACCAAGACCACACCATTAGCATTCAGTCACAGTTGTGTCTTAACATTTCCTGAGTCAGAGGAGTCACTAAGTATTTTGAATGAATGATAATATTTGTGCTATCGTGAAATGAAGCATAAAAACACGCAGAGGTTTCAGAACAAATGTAGAACTCATTATAGACATAGATCAATGCAAAATTTTGCTAAAAGCTAAATAAATGGATGTAACCTTCATGCCAGTTAAAACATTTGAAGCCAGTGACAAGACAAGAATTACCCTGTCTTGTGTGAAGGTTTCTCTGTCTAGCTCTGCTGGTCTGGGACTCCCTACTGTAGGGCAAGTTGACCGTGAACTCCTGTGGTCCTCTTGAGTGCTGGGATGAGTGTGGTGAGCATCTTACTGCACAGGGCTGGCTGGCCTGGTGCTCACTAAGCTTGCAACAGCTCTTCTGCCTCAGCTTCCTAAGCTGCTGTAATGCCGAGGTTATGAGCATGCACCGTCTCCTAGCTAAGAAAATTCCGTTTCAAAGAGGCATGTAAATGTGAAGCTTTTATGTAACAGTCTTGTATCTTTCACAAGATGCCTTGCTTACCTGTGAGCTTTCTCACTTCTCTTAGCAGTTTCTGCAGATCAGTCTTCCCAGAGCCTGTAAAAAGGCCACAATTCACATATACATGAATAGCTGTGCGCTGATTCAAAGATAAATGGGTCGTTAAGTAGGATGTTTTGTTTTGAATTATCACATATATAGATGAACACGAAATAAGGAAAATTATTCTTGAAATACGTTAACTATTAATCTCATTATCTACTCTCTATTTTTCTTCTTCAAGATCTCAACCTTGGGCTGGCAAGACTGTTCAGTAGACAGAGCACTTGCTGCCAACCCGATGACCTGAGTTCAACTCCTGGTATACACATGGTGGAAGGACAGAACTGGCTCCAGAAAGTTGTCCACTGACCTAGACGCTCACCGTGGCACACATTGCCCATTATACATGCATGCATATGTGTGCACACCTCTCCTCCAGTGGTGATATTTTGTTTGTGCACTAATAAATAAAGACTGACTGGTGATCAGAGTGCTCAGCTAGCCATTAGTTAACCAGGGGTGGCACACACCTTCTATCCCAGCACTGGGGAGGAGGAAACAGCAAATGATATGGCTGGGCAGAGAGAGGAAGTGATAAGGCAGGGCAGAGACAGGAGCTTGGCCCCTTTTTGATGAGAATTTGGTGAGGTAAGAAGTAGCTGTGGCTTGGTCCTTTGTCTCTCTTTCAGCATTTACCTGCTATCTGACTCCGTGTTTTTATTATTAAGACAAATTAGAATTCATAACACACACACACACACACACACACACACACACACACACACACTCCTAAAGGAAAAAGAAAAAAGGTCTTAAGCTTTGCATCTGATGCTCACTCCCCTCTCCAGACTTGTTCTGTTTACACGTTCTACCAGCAGACCCATGAATCAGCGTAACTTGTTAGAATTGAAGATCAATGCATTTAATTTTTCACTAAAAATTATGCATATAGATGTTTTGCCTGTATGTTTTTGTCTGTGTACTGTGTGTGTAAGGCCTGAAAAGACCAGAAGAAACTGGAGTTACAGATGGTTGTGAGGAACCATGTGGGGTACTGGGAATCAAATACAAGTCCTCCATAAGAGCAACCAGTGCTCTTAACTGTTGAGCTACCACCCCAGCCCAAAGATGTAGACTATTTTAGGACAAGAAGGAAATTGGGAACTATGCACACTACTGGTATTTCTCACAATAAAGGACATTGTCACTTGTATGTAATCCCACTCTTCCTTGGGGGTTATTTCTATTCCAAATACTCCTTACAGTCAATACGGCAGACGGTGCTCTGAGAATTCTTACCACTTACAGAACGTATATATTTAAGACTTTTGTGGATCACAGGAAGGAAACCCACAGACAAAGGCGAAGAGGAATCAAGGCCAATGAAGACAGTTTGCCTCTCTTTAACCAGAGTTACACGTTGGAAGAAATAAAAAACCCCAGAGGATAAGAACAAGATTATAAGGAAGATATCTGATGGTTTTCTACATCCAATAAAGGATTTTAATTGCTATATTCAAAAGTCCAATGAATCCTAAGACAGATACATGAAAATTAATCCATTTCAAATTTCCACATCATAGCAAAGCTTCAGAACTAGTGATAAATGTACTCAAAGCAACAAGAGCGAAATGATTACTCTCCAAGAAAAGTAAGGTTTATAGCTGACTTCCCATCATGTCTAGCAATATTAGAAAGCATGACTGTAGGATATTTTAAGTGTGCTGAAAGAAAAAGACTAACTAGAATTCTATGCTCAGAGAACATATCTATCAGGAACTATAGTAAACTGTGCATGTGTGTGTATGTGTATATGTGTATGTATTGCATTTGTGTGTGTATGTGTGTATGCATGTATATGTGTATGTATGTGTTTGTGTGTATGTGCAATTGTATGTGTGTATGTATGTATGTTCATGTGTATATGTGTGTGTGTGTTTGTGATCTGTTTGTTATGTGTGTTTGTGTGTGTTTTACTCAGATAAGCTCTTGATACATATCTTAGGGTAGTCTCAAACTTGCAATCCTCCTGCCTCAGCCTCTTGAATAGGACTACAAACATATAAGCATGTGCCACATGCTAAACTGACTAAACAGATAATCGTATATCAGAAAAAGAGAGGATTTTTCAATGATATTTACTTCTGGTAGAAGAAAAATGATCCCAAAGGCAAAGTTGGTGATACAAGAAAGAACAAAAAGTTAAGAATGTGTGCATGCTTGAGTAAATCTGAATGAATAGTGGAGTTATAAAAATATTACACTACTACTTGGTCAATTTTGACTGTCAACTTGATGGGATGTAAAATCACCAGGGAAACAATTCTCTAGGCATGTCTATGAGGGGTTATCTACATTAGGTTGAGGTGGGAAGATACACCCCAAATGGGCGTTATATCCTCCCTTTGCCTGGGGTCCTGGACTGAGTTAGAAGAAAGCTGAGCACAGTCATCCATTGCTCTCTCCTTCCCGACAGTGGATGTGATTGCCTGTGCCTCCACCATACTTTTCCCGTCACAAAACACTGCACCTCCTACAGCCTAAGCCAAGGCAAACCTCCTCCCTTCAGGTGCTTTTTTCGTGTGCTCATCATAGAGATGGGACAAATAGCTAACATGGCCACTGATGCTTTTCTAAATTAAAACAGAACAGCACAGAACCAAAGAGATCAGAGCATTGACACAGAGGAGAGAAATGGAGGTAAAATGTTCTTTGGTCTTCTGTTATCCAAGAGGAAATATCTGGAGAGACAGGTTCACATCACTGCATAGCAAAGCTCAGTGCCAGGTGGGAGACTTCAGTGATGGCCGATCAAATGCTGAGGTCATCACGAAGAAGGAAGGACAGAAGAGGGTTGGATAGTAAGAGAAATCAGGAGATGGTTATGTATGCAAAGCAAAGAGACACCTAGGGACGGTAACTGTAACAATAAGAGGGCTACATTACTTGGTAATGAGAGTAAATGGACTAGAAGTCTATTTTATTACGTTTTATTTGTGTGTGTGTGTGTGTGTGTGTGTGTGTGTGTGTGTGTGTATGTGTGTGTCTTAGTTACTATTCTATAGATGTGATAAAATCCCACGACCAAGGCAGTTTACAGAAGGATGCATTTAACTGGGGGCTTGCTTACAGTTCCAGAGGGTGAGTTATGACCTTCATGGCAGGGAGTGTGGCAGCTGGCCTAGTGCTGTAGCTGTACCTGAGAGATCAAATCTAACCATAAGCTGTAGGCAGAGCAAATGGGACTGGGCCTGGCATGGGCTCTTGAAACCTCAAAGCCTAGGCCCAGTGACACACCCACTCCAACAAGGCCATACCCCTTCTAACAAGGCCACACCTCTTCCAAGAAGGCCACACCTCCCAAACCTTCCCAGACAGTTCCACTAACTGAGAACCAAACATTCAAACATAAGTGCCCTGGGGGGGTGTTTTCTCATTCAGACTACCACAGTGTATATGTGTGCAGTGTGTATGTGTTTATGTGTGCACACAGGTCACAATACCTATGTAGATGTCAGAGGACAACTTGTGGGAGTCTTTCTCTCCTGTCTGTTCCTTTCAAAGAGAAGATAAAATATTGTAGCTTAAAACTGCTGCTCTATCAAAGAGTTGAGGCTAGGAAGGAATCCTGTGGGCAGTGCCAAAATAGAGGAAGAACAACAAGGAAGCATATATTTCAAGGTACAGTACAGTTAATGACACAGCCATTAATGTCCACAGTACAGTACATTAATGTCCACAGCCTTTGGAGGACACTGGGATGAAGAGACTGATATGAAGAGCAAACCCTTCACTGTAATAGGCTATCTTCAGTGTCCCTCAAGTAAAGACGAACATCCATAGCTCATTCTAGCGTATATATCATATATATCAAAATTAATGAAAATATACTAAACCAAAATATGCTCTCACATGGATGGAATTCTTCAAGACTAAAAAATATCAGCCAGGTGGTGGTGGATCACACCTTTATTCCCAGCACTTGGGAGACAGAGGCAGGAGGATCTCTGTGAGTTCAAGGCCAGCCTGGTCTACAAAGCGAATTCTAGGACAGTCAAGGCTACACAGAGAAATTTTCTCTCAAAAAAAAAAAAACCCAACCAACCAACCAAACAAAGATAAAAAATATTATATCAGTATCAAAACAGATGCTGCTCGCAGAAGCCTCAGGTCTGAGCACCGGGAGCAAGAGTCCCTGGAAGGTCTGATTCCAGCTGCACGCTTACCATCAACTGGAAGGTTTTCTGATAGATCTTTTAGTTTCTCGTCTGAGAGCTTGATTTTCAAGTTTTCCAAAACATTTTCTAAGTTATTGACATCAATTGTCCCACCTAAGGACAAGAATCAGGAATACAGAAGAAATTTAATAACTTTCCCTGAAAAAGAAAATTTCATTTATCCCCCTTAGATCACGGTTGTCAGCAAGAGTGTCAGTAGCCCAGACGTTCATCTTCACAGAAGGGGACAAATGGGAAAAGAACTGAAAATGTTCTTGCTGGTAGAGAGGAAAATTCTAGCAAGTACAAACTCACTGTCCTACCATGCACAGTGTAGGGCTTAGTGAAACTCCCCACAAAATAATAGCCTGTTCATTATTTCATATTTTTATGTGTAACCAGTTTTCAATTTGATTTTTTTTTATCAAAAGCTAATCTTAACAGCAAAATGAAAAATTGGTTGGAAAATTCAGACATGAAGATAGGGGAGTGAGTGTGGGATAAGTGTGGGAGAGGGTGGTCCCCACAAGAGGACACAGCCAGTTACAGGTGTGAGTCAAGGGCCCTTATTCATCTTTCTTCTCACCATGCCCCTTACCTTCGAAGGATTTCAGACAGTCTATCAACCTGCTTTCATATATAGTTTCATCATCTGCAAAACAGGGGCACACACACATCACAGCCGTCAGAAGGACAGTACAAAGCTGCTGTCTCAGCCGGGCGCTTTTCAGTGATTTGCCTTATAAATAGTTTGATATTTTGAATCCCAAGAGTTCAAAGGCAAGGAATCGAGAAAAATTTCAGAGCATACATGTAACTGGATGGAAATAACTGTCTAATAACCTGTTGCCACATTGTACAAGAGTACAAACACATCTTTCCTCCGCTTCTCTTACTTTCCTCTCGCCCACTTTCCTGCTCCTGCCATCCTCACCTCCTCCTTACACTTACAAAGTTAACTTTCATTGGAAGGGATAATGGAACAAAATAATGGTTTCCATCCTCAATCATAGGAAATAAAGAAAATTAGAGTTGCTGACACTCAACGAAAGGACAAAATTATTCTTTCTGGGGCAAGAACAAGGTCATATTAAAAACTGTTGACAGTTCTTAAAAACAACAGCAACAACAACCAGGTCACAGTCAATTATCCCAGCAGATAAAAGTTTGTTTTAAAGTGTCTCAACACCCGACCTGACTTTCCCTTATATTCTAACAATGTTTGAAAAACTCACCATCAATTGGTAGACCGCTCATCAGTAATAAGTGTTCTTTAGGTGTCAGTGTTATTCCAGCGGCTTCTACAAAATTTTTCACATCTTTGACACCAACCTTCCCTCCTTCAAAAAGCAGAAATGGTAAGTATAGTCTGCAGTACTGACAGGCATCGAAATAGCAGAAGAAGGTGGAAGGAAACTGTTCATGTTCTTCTATCACAGCATGTAACTGTGAGAACTCAGAGGCACGGAAAGGCTCCAAAGCAGAATAAATGACCGGAGACAATTAGAATATGTTCCTTTCATTCTGGGGAGGGAAACTCTTTTATTACACTTAAACAAATGATTTATCTGTTGTATGTGCCTGTATGGGTGTGTTCATGGGCGCATGTATATATGCAGGTGCATGTGGGCATGGAGGCCAGAGGTCTCCTCAACTGTGGGGTCAGACACCTTGTGTTTTGAGACAGTGCCTCTCAGTGGTTTGGAGCTTATCCATTATGCGAGGCTGGCTGACCAGTAAGCCCCAGGGATCCACCCATCTTCACCTCCCCAATGCTGAGATTAAAAGGGCATGTCAGCACAACTTGTTATTAATGTAGGTGCTGGGGATTGAACTCAGGTCTTCATGCTTGTGTGTCAACAGAACCCTTGGGACATCTGGATGAGAAAGCAGAACACCGACAAGTCTCCAGCATTCTGTTTATATGCCTCCTGAGTTTGTGAGTTTATTTACGTAGTAATGAAAAGGTATGAGGATAGCATTAAGATGTAGGGTTTTAAACTTCACATAACTTTTAACTTGCCTACAACCGAGTTCACATCTGCTAATACTTTTTTCAGAGGGATACTTCGATTAGCTGTAATACAGAACATAAACAATTAAGATGATGACATACAACTTAGAAAGATTATAAATTAGGATTTGATAAAAGCCTATAAATTTTACTAATCTATTTGTGTTGACCTTAAGTTTATATTTTCTGCTTTGAATGCTGGAGCCCTCATTAGTAAGAAAGACCTTGGACTGTGGCCATTCTCTTGAGCACAGGGTCTGGCTATGATAAATATCGTGTCTTCATGGTACTTATGTAGCATGTCTTGGACTTTAAATGCCTTCTAAGAATGGTAATGATACCATTCAAGAGGTGTGCTCCCTTTTCCCATGTTTGTGAATGTGTGTTTATACCTCACATTTAATGCAGCTGCTGAGCTAGATGCTTCCTACACCCCATCTCTTTCTGATATGCTGTCCCCTAACATTTCCCACGTCTGTATTTATCTCATGCATGGACACCTTAGGAAATATTAATGGGGTTCCACTACTTCCCACTGTAGATTTTTCTCTCCTGATTATTTCTGGCTATCTTTGTGGTTCACTTTCTTTTATCCCTGCTCCCATTTTCTCTTTTCCCTACAAGTCCCTGGCCTGCTGGGGTCTTAGCACTGGGGGGTGGCATGATGACTTCAGATTACTAAAAAAAATGACAAAAGACAGTATTTCTTATTTTCAGACCAAATTCTTCTCCATAAATAGTATTTAAAATTCTCAGATCAATCTAATTGTAGAAGTCAGAGAGAGTGTGTATGTGTGTGGGGGCCCTGGAACTTACTAAACAGAGAGGCCTTGGACTTCTAATGATTCTCCTGCCTCTGACTCCCAAGTGCTGAGGTGCGCATCAGCAAGCCCGTTTAATCTTAGAAGTTCTTATACCTAATCTCAAGATTCTGCCCCCAACATCCAAAGGCAGCATGGTCCCCATGCTCACCACTAGCAGCCTGCTTCTTCATCACACTTCTCAATTCCTTGTTTTTGAGTTTGAGTCCGATGTTCAGGAAAAGTGTCTTCAGCTTGTTGGGATCAACCCTTCCACCTGGAAAAAAATGTCAGAAAAATGAGAAAATCCCCCATCCAGACAGAAAGACTTGCTAAATTAGAGTAGCTTTCAACAGGCCTGGCTGCCGTTAAGAGTTAATTAGTCTGTTTGTGATGGCACACGTCTTTACTCCTAGCATTTTGGAGGCAGAGGCAGGTGGAGCTTTATGTGTTTGAAGCCAGCCTGGTCTTCATAGGATGTTCCAGGCCAGTCAGCACTTCATGGTGAGACTCTGTCTCAAGAAAGAAAGGAAAATAAATATACAAAAAAAATCAGAAAGTTATTTGAAAATGGTTTAGCAATCATGGTCTTGTGAAGTTTTCATAACTGTTGGGCTATGAATTCCACTTCTCACAGAAAAAGGTCATGTCAATGTGCTACATCCACAGCTGTCACGCCAGTGTAGCAGAAATGCTGACTGGGCAGGCAGGTGTTGCCGGAGGATTGAAATCTGTGTTTCTTGGAGCTGTGTTCCAGGTGGTTCCTTGGCAATCAGTTGTGGTGTAATGCCACCTGAGTCGCCATTTGTACTGACTCGACTTGGAGCCATATGTGTGTCTTTTTCTTTGTTTTTGTGTTCTTTGTGATCCTTGCATATTGCTAACAGATCAGACTAATCCAGGCAGTTGCGGATACAAACAAGACTGCTGAGGACATTTTTGAGCTCTGCCCCACCATTCATTAAAGCCTTAAAAGAAGTAGCCAGTTCTGGGAATTGGCAGGGTCATCATTAGGATAATTCCTTGATGATGTGGAACAGAAGGAGTTAATTTTACCAGGAAAAACCTTAGAAGCCTTAGGCATTTGCCTGGGAAGTATGTGCAATTGTAAACAGAAGGCCTATGAAACCTTTCTTGTGGGAAGAAAAAGACCTAACCTAAGCTGACAACATCTGAGCCTGAGAATTGAGAAGGGAGGAAAGTTGAGGTTAGTGATATGGAATGAGTTTCAGAGAGGTTCGAGACTATGTCTTAGAAATTTCCTAGCAGAAAGCTTTCCCAGGGAGATAGTAGTCTTTTTCTTTCTCACCCAGGCACACAAGGTCACTTAGCTCAAACCAGCCAGCCACTTGGTACAAGCTGATAAAGATAGTCTAGCTCAAGGGCAATAGCCTCTCTGAAGGCAAGAAAAAAGAGTTTATTTTACAAAATATGAGAGAGCAGAAGTCCTTGTACCCAAGTCAAAGCATCTTCAAAGATTCTTTTTGTAAACTGTTTTATGCTGTTCTTTTCTGTTTTATGATCTGATGATGTATGCCTTTGCCAAGTTCTGTGATTGTAAAAAATATATAATCCTACACTGAAAAAAGGAAAATCGCAGCAGCATTCTCAAAAACATTGAGGGTGGTCTGTCTGTCATTCCTCCGCCGTATCCTGAAATCTCCTGTCCTTCGTCCTGTTCCCCCGTGGTCTGAGTGGCTCCCCTGAGCCGGTCCGTGGCACCAATGGGAGAATGGTGAATGTACATCATAGTTTTTATTATAATCAATAAATCCAAACTCCAAACAGCCATCTTCGGAGTTTAAACACCTACTTAAGTGGGTGCTATTGAGCAAACTTTTGTTCCCCAGAAAAATTTAGTTACATGTAATCATTATTAAAGATGATCACAGTAAGAAAAGCTGCTTTTGAATTGGGTGGAGTTGTGGCATCATCTAACTTAGAGAAGTCAAAGTTGCTGTAGTGAAAACAGTCATGTCATGAGCAGAAAGAGTGATCCTGTGATTACCACTGCCATTCCACAGGCAGCAAGTGTGTAAGAAGCAGTGAATTTCAAACACATTCATTCCTTGGTCAGGTGGATGGATGGGTATTTCGGATCGGGGATATCTTAACTCCATGTAATTCAGTATTAAGCATCATTTTAAAATTGTAACTCTTATTCAAGTCAGTTACTTCATCTACAGCCACAATCATTTCCTCTAGCACTGGAAGAAAGAGACTGTTAGACAAGATGACCAGGACTCTGGTGTCATTAATGCAAATTTCCAATGGGATCATTGTGACCTATGCAATGTTGATATTTTAATTATATGTGGCTTGAAAACATGGAGTGGTTATGACCAGATAACTGGAATCTGAGTTGTAGTAGTTTCTGAACTGGTCATTTAAATAAATGGCAGCTCAAATGCTGAGCATTGTAGTGGCTGTACCCAGTACAGTGATGGTCAAGCTCTCATGAGATCTGTCCAAGGCACCCAGAAATAAAGTTGGGCATTCAAGGCTGATTCCTCTGAGCGTGCTGCTGACCAAACTTACATGCCATCTATGAAACAAAGATCAAAGTGATCAATACATAGAATAGGTTCCCGAAGAATCACGACCATAATCTAGGAGGAAATCTCAAACCGGCCTTTATACTACTTCCACACATTTGCTACTCGCCTTTGAAACCCCTCAGGCTGGACAGGAGTCGATTTCGGAAAACTTTGTTATTTTCTGTAGTAAAGAAAAGAAGTTACAGTTCAGGACTGAGAATGCCTTGGTGAATACAGGGCTAGACTTTTTGTTCTGGGACTGACCTTAGGGAGTGGATCCTCTTCCACCGTCATGATGGCACAGAGCGAGTGTCCGGGGTAGCGGTGGGAGTCCGAGCACACATGCCCGGGCTTTGCTACACACTGGCTTTGGGGCCTTAAGCAGATCTAGGCCTCTGTTTCCTTCACTGTAACACCGTGGTCAGGCGCCATTGCTGTGTGTGGTGAGGATGGCTCCTGAACACCATTAGGACTAAGCAAATGCCATGTGTTGTTGACTGGTCTATCGACACCTCCGCCTCCAAGACAAATACTGGCTTATACATGAGAGCTGGGACTCACACACACACCATTCTTACCTGTTTTCTTTTCCATCTTCAAATATTATTCTTAACAAAGATTTATTTAACTTTACCTTTTATGTGTATGAGTGTTGGACTGCATGTATGTCTGTGGGCCACTTGCTTGCTGGTGTCCTGGGGGACCAGGAAGGGTGTCAGGCTTCCTGGAGTTAGAATGACAGATGGCTGTGAGCTCCCTGATGTGGGTGCTGAGAACCATACCTGCGTCCTCTACAAGAGCAGCAACTGTTCTTAACCACAGAGTCATCTCTCCAGCCCCTTAAATTAGTTTTAAAATATATTTATTTATTCTTTGAGAATTTAATATATGTATATATTGTGTTTCAATCATATTTATTCCCCAAGTTTCCCCTATATTTTCTTCCCAACTTCATGTCTTCTTAAAAGATATTTAATTTTTGTGTGTGCACAAGCACAATACACACGTGTGTATGAACACACATACATACATGTGTGCATGCCCATGCTTTGTGGGTGCCCCTAAAGGCCAGAAGATGGAGCAAAATCCTTTGGACTTGGAGTTACAGGAGCTGTGAGCTGTCTGATGTGGATGCCGGGAACCAAATTCAAGTCTTCTGACAGAACAGCAGTTACTCCTAACTGCCGAGCCGGTTCCTAATCCCATCCCCATTTAAAATTGTCCACTGACTCCAATTAGTGCTTCCCCTATAAGAATGGACATAGGGTCCCACTCTGGAGCAACCTACCAGGGACCACATTCCTAAAGAAAACAGAATCCCTTAGCAGCCACCAAGTGTCCATAGCTTCTCAGCCAGGGGAGGGGACTGCTGTGTCTCTTTCCCATCCATGTAGGAACTTTGCTCTCATGCAGGTAACCAGAGCTGCTGTGGGCTCTGAGTGCAATGGTCCTGCCATGTTCACTGCAGCCCTCCCCTACTTCTGGCTCACGCAATCTTTCCATCCATGCTTCCTTGATGTTCTTAGTCTTTTTCCTTTTCTTTCAGCTAGAGTCTTGCAGTGCATCTCAGACTTGCCTTGAACTCTGGAGTCTCTTACTGCAGCCTCCCATGTGTTGGGACAGTTCCTACTTTTGAAGCCTTCCATCCCTCTTTTCTACCACATATTCTGTCTTTTGCTTTCACTTATTTCACTAGTAACCTGTGACATGGCCAGGGTCTAAGAGGCAGTGGCAAGTGTTTTCTTAGCCCTTAATGACAAGGCTCATATTTGAAGGCTTTACTAACTTCCAAACTGGCGTAAATATATGGAAAAGTTAATTTCTTAGCACCTGACACAAGAATTACTTACAGAAGTAGGCATTTGTTGAGAAGGCTCTTAAAAAGAGATCTGCTTTTTAATTTTATGTGTATGAGCATTGTGTGCCTGTGTGCCTAGCATCTGCAGAGGCCTGAAGAGGTACTGGATCCCCTGAAACTAGAGTTACAGATGGCTATAAGTCATCATGTGGGTTCTGGGAATGGAACACAGGTCCTCTGCAAGGGCAATATTGATGGAAAAGGGAGAGAAATTTGGCCTACTCTCAAGCAGTGAGAATAAAAACAGAACCTTTGAGGATTTAGCGTGGGTGGAGGGGTAAAAGGTGAGGAAGGGGCAGGTTTTAGTAGCAGGATGTAGGAAAGAACCTCAGAGAGGCCAGGGGTTCCTCCAGGACCTCTAGTGCACTGGGGTCAAAGATGCCGCCTCCCCTCCCTGCACTGAAAAGTCAGCAGGGATGTTTTTCTTTCTTCTCGACAGTGGTTTTGTGGAAGAGTTTTTGAGAACTAAGGTCTGTATCCGAAGCGTCACAGGAGCAACGAAGACTGTTTATGAGGAGGGCTGGAGGGTGGGTACAGGCGACATTTCAACACACATCATTTCAAAATATACCCTTCAGAGGCTGGGGAGAGGGCTCAGTGGTTAAGCGCTTGCCATGTGCAGCAAGAACAGAATTTAGGGTCCCCAGAGCTCACACAATGCAGGTGTGGGTGGCAGCCCACTTGTAATTCCAGCCTTGGAAAGCAGAGACGGGGTCTCCCAGCAAGCTTACAGTGAGCCAGTTAGGCCTGTGAGCCCTGGGTTTGCTGGAGAGCTTGCCTCAAGGAATGGGGTTGAGGGGGACTCACAGCATCAACCAGGGCTCCACATGCACGCAAATACACACCCACACACTGTGCCTACACACACTGAAAAACCAATGCCTGGCACACACGCACACCCACACACCGTGCCTACACACACTAAGAAACCAATACCTGCCACATGCACACACACACACATGCATGCACACCCACACACTGTGCCTATACACACCAATAAACCAATGTCACACACACACACACACACACACACACACACACACACACACACAAACGGAAAGAGGAAAAAATAACATAAGTTCCAAAGAGCAGAATCATAAGACCAGTTAGCTTCTGGAGGTCACAGCAATGCTAACTCACCATCAAATGGCAGCGTCTCCAGCAGGTTCACATACTCTCTGTCGTTGAGTTGGATCCCTATCTCTCCAACAGTGCTCTTCAGGTCACCTACACTGATCTTCTCTCCTTTGAGATGACAGAACACTTACAGGTGAAAATTTTAAGAACTGGTTAACTTATTTAAAAAATATTTATTCTGTGTATGTGTGTGCACATGTGTGTACTCATGCATATGGAGGTCTGAGGATAGCTCTTGTATGTCAGTTCTTTCCTTCAACACTAGTCCTCGGGACTGAACTAAGGTCACCAGGCTTGCTTGGCACATAGCTTTCCCCACTGGGCTGGCCTGATAATTTAATTCAAAAAATGGTATTTGTAAGAACATGTTATTAACCAATATGACTTATGATATGTCTTTTAAAAATAGTAGTCATATGGCTGTAATTTCATTTTGGAGTTAAGGAGAAGAGACAAGATGGGACACGCAAATGCAAAGTGACAAAGTGACAACAGAACCCGGAGCAAACCTTCCCTTGTAATAGTAACATAACAAAGGCATTCTCAGTGTTAGGGGATGGCATGCAGAATTCAATCTAGGCTACCAATGGGATATTGAGTTGCCAGCAGAAATACTGACTTATAAAACTGATCACACAGAAAAACATCTTGAGCTTTCCAAAACGTTATCTATTTTATTAACATGCTTATTTGAAATTTAGCTATTTATATGTAGGAAAGAAATACTTATAAACGAAAAAGGACTTGCTCTAGCCATGGTGGCTCACATCTTTAGCCCAGAATGGAGGAGGGAGAGGCAGGCAGATTTCTGTAAACTCCAGACCAGCCTGGTCTACACAGTGAATTCCAGGACAGCTAGGATGACACAAAGAGACCCTTTCTCACAAAACAAACAAAAACAGCAATAAAAAAGGGTAAGTCTTGTGGCTTATTTTGAATACATAAATTATTGAATAAATTTAATCTGACAAATAATTGAGTAAAATGACTATGCTGATATCAACAATATACTGGGGGAATATTTAAGATACATATTTATAGCATTTTCATATCAGTATTAGAGAAACTCACCCTTGAAATCTTTCAATTTTGGCACAATATTTTTCACATTAACCTTTCCACTATCTGCAAGAAAATCACAGAGCAACAGTGAGGATCTTTCCTCCTTTCCCAACTAGGACACTGGCATCATCTAAAATTTAATTCTAGATGCTTACGTTATATTTTTTAGGTATTTTTAGCACCAAGTAGATGTAACATCCCCCATCCCTTTTATTCTATTTAGTTTTGTACATGGTGGTTGTTTGAATGAGATTGGCTCCCATTGGTTCATATGTGTGAATGCTTGGTCCCCAGTTGGTGAAACTGTTTGGGAAGGATTAGGAGGTGTGGCCCCGTTGGAGGAAATATGTCACTGGAGGTAGGCGTCGAGGTTTCAAGAGACTGCCACCATTTCCAGTGTGCTTTTTGGATCCATTTAGATATCATCAGAACAAAGTTACTGGAAGATTTTAAAGAAGTTATTCTGAAAATTATCTGGTACTGGCGACACAAACCAGTGGTAAAGAGAACCCAACCAGCATGTGTCAGGCCCTAGGTCCAATCTCTAGCACCACAAAACATGAAAACAAAATGGAAGAAACTGTTTAAGCCTCTGTTCCTTGTTGGAATGATGGCTAGTGGTAGAGAATTGACTATTTTTTCCAGTTACCATTATCTGTCTAGTTGTATTTTTCATATCTTCAATCAATATTGGCAAATTATTTTCCATTGGGAAAAATTCTCATTTATTATTGTATTTTAAATCCAAAGCTTATAATACACACAATACCTCATTGTAGTGGTATAATTCTCAGTGTCCACAGTTATATATATTTTAAAATCCCCGTGCTTCTCTCTCTAGCCATTGCTTTTCTAATTTAGGTCAGGTAAAGCATTCACAGCAGGCATTTTTTTAAACATTCCTAGTAGGTAAGTTCCTTTGCAATCACACAATATCCAGTGTGGCTACCACCATGTGGAGGACACTTGCTAGACTTGAACTAATGAAGACAGTATATGTTTTTATCTGGATTCTGTTGCAAACCTTTCAAAACATCCTCTTGACATCAAATCAATGCCATCTAAAGATGCTGTTAAACCTATGGTGTCCCCCCAAAAACATGCTTTAGCCTATAAACTTACCATCAACTGGCAGGTCTTCTACAAAATCTTCATATTCGTTCTGTGAGAGATCGAGCCCCATGGTTTCCAGAAATGGGCTCAAGTTATTCACATCAACTCTTCCTCCTTAGGAGAGACAAAGCATTAAAAAGATATCAAAATGTGAAAAGCCCTTATTAATTAATTTAGGTGGGCTATGGTCATCATTTTTATTCATGAGTGCAGCAGAAATAATAAAAACCCAGAGGCAGATATTGGGGTTCAAACTGAAGATCAGAAAAACAAAATATTCAAGCTACTAAAGAAGTCTTATCTCTACCAAGGCTGGGCAGCTGCAGACTGAGCTCTGAGCCTTTGTCTCCTCCCATTTTACATTCTCTTTTAGTTCTGGAATTAAAGTCATATGACTCCCTAGTACTGGGATTAAAGGCTGTGAGCCACCACCACCTGGATCTGTTTCTGCATTGATCTTATGTAGCCCAGGGTGGCCTTGAACTCACAGAGATCCATCTGCCTCTTTCTCCCAGATCCTGGGATTAAAGGTGTGTGACATCCCTGCCTGGCCTCTAGTGGCTTAGTTTTACCCTCTGAACTTCAGGCAAGCTTTATTTAATAAAATATAAATAAAATATTACTATACACGAGGACCTAAGATTCAGGAAGACTTAGTCACAGGTGTAAAACAACATTGAAACTAGATGTAGTATCTCCTTCTCTGATGGCAGCATCTTTTGTTTATATTGAATACTATGCAATTCTAAATGGGTCTAGATAAATTCCCAGGGAATTGTAGCATAATAACCCAACATGTTATGTTGGGAAATATAATCTAAAATATAAACCTGAGAAAATACATTCATGATATTTCTATTTAATAGAGATGAACTTGTGTACATGAACAGTATTGGAATCATATATATTTATCCTCCCATGATGCTTTGCACTCACTTTTAAGGTGCTTTATACCATCCAATATCCTTTTCTTATATACTTTTCCTGAAGCTGTAAGAAAAAAGCACAACCAAGGTCAGAAAACATTAATAAGGAGGATTGCTTAAATCAACAACCAATGAATATAATTCTTAAAATTCCATGATTCAAAAAGATCAGTTTCTAATGGTTTCCTTCTAGATTTATTTGTATTCTCTCGATGTAATGGAGTTTGTTTGGAGAAGGACTTTATTTATTTTTCAATTTGAAAACACCCCTGCATTTTATGTATGTGGGTGTTTTGGGGGTACATATGTATAGTATTTGTATGCCTGTGACTGGGGAAGCCAGAAGAAGACATTGGAGCCCCTGGGATTGGAGTTACAGGTAGTTGTGAGCCATCCTCTAGGTGTTGGGAATTGCACTTGTGTCCTCTGCAAGAGAGGAGAGTTCTCTTAACCCCTGAGCCATCTCTCCAGCCTTTTGAGAAAGACTTTCATGACGCAAATCTATTCACTCACGCATGAAAAACATTGACCACTGGCTGTAAACTTGGAAACACATAATCCATTTGATTTGGTTTTAAATTTCTGATTAGCCTCACTTTCCCCCCCCCCTTTTTGTGCTTTTCTTTGTACTTTCTGGCATGTTAGCACAAACAAGGACAACACACGGACCATGCTGGGAGGAAAATGAGTGGAACAGCTTTCGTTTACCATATTGAGAAGTAAATGATTCAGATATTCTTTTGCCAAAAATATTCTGGAAGTTCTAAGAAACGATTTTAAAGTCCTGGTCACATGAAGATGGGAGAGAAAAGTAGAAGGATATTTAAGGGAGGCGTTGGAGGGAAGGGAATGGGGATGGAGTTGATAAACACATAGTATGTGCACATATGAATACTAAATAAAACAATAAGAAATAGAAAAATCATGGTAGCAATTTGCTACCATCTTAGAAAAATTTCACAATAAAGTACTCAAAAACCTTCTGATGAATATATATATATATATATATCAATCCTTACCAATACATATCAATACATATCCATATGCTTACCATCAAGTGGAAGATTTCTCATCAGACGCAAATACTCTTTGTCTGTGAACTCAATCTTCATGTCTTTCAGAGTATCCTCGAGGTCATTAATATCTGTTGGCTCTCCTAAAGAAGACACAAATGGTGACATGAAAGGAATTTGACAACTAAAAGCAGTGGTTCTTGACCCTGTAAAGTTAGGAAATTCATGAACCTTAACTATGTCTACAGATGAGCATAAAAGGAGTAATAACTGAGAGCATTCTTGTATGAAGTAAAATTTACATATTTACTCCAGGAGTTTGAAATGATCATATTTGGAACTATAAGTTATGATGCACATAAATTTCATGTAGAAAGGCACACACAGTGCACATCTTATATTAGTTAACTATTAAGTAATAGAATTTACCAAAAAATGCATTTGGTAAATGCTTGTGAGAAAGTGTTTCAAAAGTGGACTTGGGTTCTGTTATTCTAATAGCAAAGCTAGAAAGACACGTATCAAGAAAGAAAACTACAACTCGCTACCTCTGACAAACACAGAAACAAAATTTAACAAACCAAATTTTAACTAAATATTAACACACCAAATTTAAGCTTAAAAAACAAATTCTCACCATAATAAGGTGATGATGGTTCAACATGCAAAAGCAATACATAAGTTATGCCATATGAGAATGAAAGACAAAGACCATATGCTCATTTAATAGGTGCAGAACAATCAGTCAGTTCAATGACTTTTCATATTAAAACAGACATGAACTATGCACAAAATTAGGAAAAGCAATCTAGAATTCATGTGATAGTTTGAATGTGTCTTGTAAAAGTTCCTATATCAGAAATAATCCAGAAAATTCTGATGTTAATGGTCCTTACAGAAGAAGATTTTAGGAAGCAAGACTAGATGGGATCATGAGTGAGATGACAGAGTCCCCATATGTGTGAGGAATTTCATAGAATTCTCGTGGAAAGGGGCTGGGAATACGGCTCAGTGGGTAAAGTGCTTGCTGTACAAGATGAGGACCTGAGTTCGGATCCTCAGCATTCAACAAGGATCAGCACTAGTGAAGGAGAAATGGGCAACCCTGATAGCGTCTTCTGTGACTCTGGTTGGAGAGAAACCAAAAGGAAGAATTAAGACTAAAAAGTTCTCATACTGTTAAAAAAACGTGCTGTCACTATTGCAGAACACCATCAAATGAATCCGAATCATGAAAAACTAAACATGGCTAGAGTCTTTCATGGCTAGATAAACAATAAAAATGTGAGGACACGTGTTGTCATGTAGAATAAGCAACAGATTTAGAAATATAAAAATTAAAACATAATCTTATCTATAACAAAGGTTATGTACTTATAAGGAACATACTTCAAATAACCTAATGCTCATACAATTTCCCAGAAAATTTTAATGTTGTTGATGACCCACCCCCAAAAATCCATCTGTAAATAGTCACTGTTTAATTTTTGAAATATCTCAAGTTTTGACAAATGTCTGTTGTAAAAGCATAGGTGATTCAAAGGCAGTAGATGAAAAATGTTTAATTAACAAAAGGCTCAGGTGGTTAAATTAGCAAGAAGAGGACTAGACAGCAGGAGTAACAGTGAAGCAGCGGAAAGAATTAAGCACTTTCACACTTACCTAAAACCGCTCTCAGCTCTTCCATTAAATTATTCAGTTTCACTTTCCCTTCAGCTATAAGGCAGGAAAAGTTCAGATATAGATAAAACCAAACTGAGAAAAAGGTAAAAACATCCAATCCTTATGAAGTACAGTCTTAATGGAACTGTCCTTCTATAATGTGCAAGTTTGGACTTACTGGATAGTGCCCCTCACAGGAGTAAGAACTAAGATTGTTCGGACTGTATTCTCTTGTAGATAAGATCTCTCAAGTTTTCTGGATTCATTTGGTTTCTAATTCCACATTTCTTTTGGAAATGCTGATCACACATTCTGACATACACTGAAAACCACTGCTAGTAGCATGATGTCACTTTTTATAATTAGAGATGACAGCAAATGAACTCGGAAAAGAAACTACCAAGAACACAGTGTGTGATAAACCAAAGCGTTTCCATCTGGCCTGAATGAAAACTGCCATAGCAGGATCAGAAAGATGAGTCACTGCGGATGATTGGGGTTTGCACGTTTTACCTTCTAATGGTCTTCGGACTCTGTTTTGTTTGGGCCTGAGAACACAGCAGGGTGGGGGGGAAATCCTGAGTCCATGAAGCTTACATTAATTTGTTTTCATCATGGCTTTACCACTAAGACAGAAATGCAGACTGGGATACATTCTGGCATTTAACAGATAATTGAGACAAAGAAACCTGTATCAATAAATATATGCATTCATGGATAACATGAATAAATTAATTGAATAATTTATGAAAATGTTTTGCGCTGTGCCTGGAATACTGCTAAACTAAGTTATGAGGGGGTCTTTGAAAGTTTTAAACTTTAAATGAGCATATATTAACTTTACAAAACAATAGGATTCATTTTGACATTTTATATGTATATAATATACTTTGATCATATTTACTCCTCTATTACTCTCTTAATTTAAAAGGAGCTTTTTTTTTTTTTAAAAAAATAACAAGTATGGGTGTTTTGCCTGCATGCATGTCTGTGCACCACACTGCATGCCTGGGGCCTGCAGAGGCCAGAAGAGGGCACGGCATTGCCTGGAACTGGAGTTACAAATAACTGTCAATCAACAGGTTGGTGTGGGAATAGAACCTGGGTCTTTTCCAGTCCCTTGAGGAGGTTATGAGGAATAAAAAGGCCATATTTATGTCTACACTAAATTGTCCTGGTTATTTTATGCAGAATGAATTTAAGGCAACAATGTAGTTATTAGATCATTCTGGAGGCTGTGCTCATAGTTTCAGCCAAATGACAAGGGTCTGGATTAAGGGTAGAATAATAAAGACAGAAATTTGTTCTTGTGGGCAACACGAAGGAGCAGGAACAGCTAAATATGCTGATTACTGAGTGGTTGTGAGAGGTTATGGTGGCATGGAAGTAGAAAAAAGAATCAAGAATTAAGAGTGAGTAAGTTTACTTTTTACATGCTCTTTAGATTGTTAATCAAAACTCTGCATTAAAGGGATTTGTTTATACAGGAAAAGGTCTCTTATCAGCCAGATGGTCTGACCTTTATTTTTACTTCCCTGTATGTGTGTGTATGTGGCATGTGGGCATGAATTCACAGTTGCTTGTGTATGTGCAAGTGACATGCATGTGTAAATAAGTAGAGGTCAGAGGTCACTCTCCAGTGGCATTCCTTAGAAGATGTTTACCTTGCTCTTTTGTAGACAGGGTCTTTCACCAAACACAAGACTTGAAAATTAGGATAGGGTAGTTGACCAGAGAGTCCCAGACACCCTACCTGTCTGTCTCTCTGCTGCTTGTGCACCACAGTGCCTATTTAGGTTTTTTTTTTAATGTGGATTATGGAGATTGAATTTAGATCCTCATTCTTGTACGGGAAGAAAGCAATGACTGAACTATCTATCCCCATTTATTTTTAATTCTTACACTCAGATTGTTGCTCACTGCATGGTGAACTCTCATGGCTTGTAAGCTACAGTTTTCTAATACAATATTTTTATAAATTCTTTGAGGATTTAATATTGATACAATATATGTAGATCATATTAACCCCTTACTTGTTCTTCCAGCTTCTCTGAATTCACTCCCACCCCTTTCAAGTTCATACCCTTAAAAAAATAACTCACTGAGGCTAATCTGTGCTGCCCATACATGAATGGTTGGCCTAGCATGGTTGGGCCATACCATTACAACTGACTCTTCTTTCCCTAGAATCCATCCACTATCAATAGCTCCTTAGCTCCAAACCCATCCCCTCCATGCTGGAGTAAACTGGAGTTGACTGTCCTGATCATGAGAAGGCAGCCGGGGCTGCTGTGAGTTCATGAATAAATGCTGCACTTGTAATAAACTAGTGCCTTTGCATGTGTGATGGCCGTCCTCGACGGTCAACTCGACTGCATCTGGAATGAACCCAAATGACTGGGCACACTTCTAATCTGAATCTTTGAGGTAGGAAGACACATCTTTAATCTGGGTCACACCTTCTGCTGACACCCATATAAAGAACATGGAAGAAGGAAACTTGCTTTCTTTGCCTTCTTGCTCTCTCTAACCAGTCCTTTACTTCACTAACATTAGAGTCTACTTCTTCAGGATTCCAGCATATACTGAAGAGCAGCTGAGACATCCAGCCTCATGCACTGAACAACTACTGGATTCATTGGTAGACAGCTTGGACCAACTCCACAGTCTGTGAACCATTTATACCACACACACACACACACACACACACACACACACACACACACACACACGTATGTATATGTATATATATGTCTATATACATACATGTCTATACACACATATATTCATTCTCTAAGTTCTGTTTCTTTAGAGAACCCTGGCTAATACATATTCATACAGATTGAACTGTTGAGTTCATTTCTAGACTTGCTGGTCAGTAGTTCTACGTGTCACTAAATTGACATTTTTAACCATTATATAAACTGACAAAGTGAAAAATGGAAAAGGGAATTTTTCCTGTGGAAAAATTGAAGGTTTATAAAGTTTGGTTAAAGGTAAATTGCTAAAAAGTTGTATTGAATTTGGGATGGCTAATTCTAAGGAAACGGGAGAAGGAAAACTCAGGCAGATACTGATTGCAAGTTTCTGGCAAACGTTAAAAAAAGTACATTGTTCTTAAAAGTAAGGGAAATTTGGAATGATAAAAAGTATAACTATATAAGAGGTCCTCCAAAGAATATGTCTGCATTAAATTAATGTGACCTTGGATCCATTTATTTTCACTGAAATAAAATTTTATGAGATTATCACATCAACTATTTGTCTCAGTCACTAATAAAAACTTTACTCCCCTAGACTGAAACCCATAAGTCTGAAACCCAGGTTTAAGGTAAAAGAGGTGACATTTTAAGCCTAATGCAATAAGTAAGTGACTTAATCCAGGAGAAACAGGGTTGTGGAAAAGCAGTAGACTAGGGTTAGAACCGTTCATTACTGTAACTATGACAGTGTTGAAATTGTCTTTATGATAAGCAACACTAAGAACTCTGAACATACTAATTTATGTAACACTCTGTGGTACAGCTCTGAAATGTTCTATTCTGTTCTATACAATTCCTTTAAGAACACTTAACCCGCTGGTTTGGGGAAAGAAACAGCTGAACCTCGGCAAAGGCAGAAAGGGAAATCATTCTGGGAATTTACACACCTGGGAATACAGGGTGGCAATAAAAGCAAGAAGCATTAAAGGTGCCAGAGTCGTGCATTTGGATTTGGCTATGGGGACACTGCAGTGTGCTAGGGTGCAGAAGCTTTCAACAGAGCTGCTGGTTGTTGGGACATGTAAGGAGAAGCAGCCAGACTGATGTTCCTGCAAACCCTTTATTCTGGTTTCTACTCCCTGATCGTTCTCTGGCTTAAAGTCTCGGCTTTGTCTTGTGTAGTGTTTGGTATCCATGTGGAAGAAACTGGATTTTAGATTCCTGGCAATAAAGTTAAAGTCTGGCTGGAGAAATTCTTGTTTTCAAGACTAGGGAATGCATACTCTTCCCTGCCCCCGGAGGCCCCAGCACTCACTGTTCTCTGGTAGTCGTTTTGTCAGCTCCGTGAATTCTTCCTCTGTGATCTGGATCCCCATGTTTTCTAAAAATGTATCCAGGCTGTCGACATCAACACTGCCTTCTGAGTTGGGGACAGGAAGCAAATTGAGTGACACAGAACAATTCTACTGGACTATACAGCTATGCTGTTGTAGTGTCTTCTCTTTAACGATGCTCACCCATTTTATTATAATTTAAAAAACCCCACTCATTTCTTGATATTATTGTTCTGATTTCAAGATAAACACCAAACTTTCAGTGTCGCTCAGTGAGTGGGAGGGTAAAATTCTCTCAATTCTCCTGCTGGGCACGAGCCTACAGAGCAAAACCACCTTAAAGAATCAATGAAAAGTCAGAGGTAAAGCTGACTGACATGTAGAACAAGAATTATTTTTGTTGTATACTCCTGCAAATGATTGCTCTCTAGTTTTGACCCAAGTCTTTAGGTGAGAGACCACGCCCTTCATTTCTTTTCATTTTCTAGTTAAAACAATTCCCGCTTAGGGCCCAGAACAGGGAAAATCCATGGAAGCCAAACACTTCTAGTGTGGGCAAGTACTTGGCATAAGTGAGGATACAGTAGTTCAAGAAAGAAGGGTGCCTCTTCTCACATCCAAAGAATGGCCTTACCTTCAAGAGACTTCACGCCCTTCTTCAACCTTTTCTGAAAAACTCTTCCATCATCTATAAAATGAAAAAAAAAGGTGTTTTGGGAAAAGATGGCACACAACTCCCACCTCAGAGAAAAGGGAAGTAAAAAATCTTTGCCTAAAGAACATTTTAAATATATACAGATAATACATGAACAAAAATGCTGGGGGTCTCTGTGGCACATGAGTGAAATTCAAATAATAATGAGATGTCTAAAATCTCCCTTTTTCCTGTACTTCAAAGTGAGCCGCTGCACATGGGCATGCAAATTACAACAGCTTCTCCGGAAGGAAACTCAGTCCATAAACAAAATACCTTCTATGCTACAGGTAAGTCTCCAGAGACTTCAGAGACTCCAGGCGGTTAGTGTAGATTTATCTGTAAGAGTATGAAGTTAACGGAAGACACATTTACAGACAGGACACAGGAGTCCATGTATCGTAATTCCGACAGCAGGCCCAATTTTAAAGAAGGACTAGACATAGTTTTCCTTTTGCTTATTTGTATCACCAAGGATTTCTATAGTCAGCACATATATTCACACCATGAAAAGAGTGGTTAATAGATAAGTTAATACAATCACAAATATCCATCAAATAATCAGTCACTTCATGTCTGAAAAGCACAGAGAGCGAATCCATGAAAATTAGAGGCCTTGTCTTTGATCTATGGAATTGAATGGATTTTTTGTTTCCATGATTTCTTTTTAGTTTTATTTTATATCCAAATCCATTTTTTTGGCCTGGGGTTGGGGTGGGTCAATTGGTAAGGTGCTTGCCTTGCAAGCAGTAGAGTCCGAGTTGCATCTCCAGAACCTGTATGATAGCATGGTGGGCTTGCAATTCCAGACGGGGTGGAGACCAAAAGGGTCAGAAAGCTCATGGGCCAGCCCTGCTAGCCATGTGGGTAAACTTCAGACCAGCAAGAGTCTGAGGATGACATCTGAGATTGTCCTCTGGTTTCCACATATGCATGTGCCCATATGTATCCGGCACACATGCACACATATGATTTTAACAATTCAGTCTTTTTCATTTATAAAATCATCTTTTTGATAAAGCACATATTTTACTCCTGCAAAAACATGCAGCTATGTTATTTAGTTCTTCTTGCCCCTCTGCTCTCATTCCTTTTTTGCCCACCTCTACTTTCTTGCCCTCCCTCCCCCATCCTCCCTTCCCTCCCTCCCTGTTCCTCTTTAAAAAACAAATCCAGCATAGCACTTTGGTGCAAACCTATAGCTGAAATTTTGATGATTTTTAGATTAAGATCTAAGTGATGAGATTTTATTTGCATCATCATTAGGTTTTAATAGTTTTCAAGCATTTTTGGTGTGTTTGGGAATCTCTTTACATAGACACAAAACCAAACTATCTAACAAGCCCCGGTGGTACCCATGACACTTACCATCAACTGGCAACATATTCAGCAGACTTGAGTGTTGGTTAGGATTGAGTTCAATACCGAGGTTTTCCAAAACAGCTTTAAGTCTATTTGTATCAACTTTATCTCCTTTGAAAGAAAAAAAAAACTTGTTGGTGATCATTTTAGGGTCTGAAATGATGAAAATGCTGGTCTGCACAATGTTACCTTTACAGTCACCTCCTCACACATTTCCTAGTAACATATATCTTGATTTTTGATAAAAAAAGGAGCATGGTCTCCTAAGCCTGTTGGCAAAAAGACAACTCAACCCTGAAGAAAATCAGAATCTATAAAGGGCCACTGAGTCAGGCTTACCTAGTCACCCCGAATGCTGCAAGATGTGATTATGACTAGAGCAGCTCAATTCATGTTAATCCTCTGAAGTATTGCTATTATTATTATTATTTGGGTATTTGCCTAGATTCTAAAGAAGAGCCAATTAACTTAAAAGCTCACAAAGCCTAGAGGTGGGTGAGGCAATGAGGTGTAAGAAGGTGCCGAGTATAAGCCTTGGCAAAGACGGTCAGATGGGAGGGGTGAAAAGAATAAAGAACGGGTATGGAGGCTTGTGCCTGTAATTCCAGCATGTGGGAGGAGGAGGCGCTAAAGTTCGAGACTGCCCTATCACTACACAGTAAGTTCAAGGTCATCCTGGGTTACACAGCAGGGTCTTGTCTCAAAACAATTAAAAAGAAGGGAAGAAGGAAAGGAAGGAAGGAAAGGAAAGGAAGGAAAGGAAGGAGGGAAGGAGGGAGGGAGGGAGGGAGGGAGGGAGGGAGGGAGGGAATAACCTTTCAACTAATGAATAGCTGATCTAAGACCCAGCATTAAAACATTAGTGAAGTATGGCTGAACTCTAATTCAAGATCAAAGGCAGAAGTAAAGTGGATGTAAAAAATTCATTATAAATATTTAAAATAATTATAAACTTATGATGTAATATTGGGGAAGACCAAGCAAAATACAACAACATAATAAAATAAAACATCTTAGTAATGGCCTACCTGTGAAAACTTTTGCTTCATTTATGAACCTTTGAAATTCAGTTTTACGGTTTTCTGTAAGACACAAAACAAATTGGACAGAAACATCACAACGAGACTATGAAAATGGTGTCGAGCTAAGGAGTTAATTGTATTTATTTGCTCAAGAGAAGAAATGGATTCCAGATAGTAACACTGAACAAACATCTGCCTGAGGTGGGACTGGTGTGCCAAGCATAAGGAAACCTTAAGGGCAGTGTAAGATAAATAATCTAAAGTAAGCAAAAAAAGTTTAGCCAGACCATATTAAATGAAGTATACACAGAGAATTTTAGGTTTTGAATGAAATTGTAATAATTACCATTACTTACCAATTAAGCATACATACATATAAATGATCATACCCTAAATGTACTTTGTAACCTGATGTAGTTTTCTGGTGTTTATGAATAGGACCATTGAGAAAACCTCTTTATTTTTATTTATTTATTTTTAATACTTTTATGCATGAATACCATGTATTCTAACAATAGCCAGTTCTACATATCTTAGTTAAAAACCTTAATTTTAAGTTCATTTTAAAATGAAACCAAGTAAAGCAAAATTGTCTCTCGCCTACAGGGAGAAAAGAGGCACAACATTTCTAATAAGCACTTTTAGAAGTACTCAGTATCTTTATTAATCAGGGAAATTCAAATTAAAGCCATTTGGGGGTAGGATGATTAGGAGTCCACATCTGAAAGCAGGGCCTGGGGAGGTCAGCTCGGCAGTGAGGTCTTCCCCTAGTGCAGGTGTGGGTCTGCACTTGCTCCCCAGTATTAATGCTAACCCAAACTGATAACACCGAACGCTGATAATGAGTGAAGACAAACAGAACTCTTAGCACCATTGAGGTGGGAAGATACAGTGTCATGTCCTCAGCAGCTTCACTAGTGATAGTAACATGCGTGAAATATTTCTCTCACTCCACATGCCTTTTGTGGGATGTGGCTGATACGTTCCTCACCCAGAAGCTACATGGAATGTAGCAGGGCCTGGCAACTCCTTAGGCAATAACGTGGTGAAAGCAGTGTGACGTGGCTTTCGAGGTTATGTGACATAAAGAATGCAGTTTCTATCTCCTTGTCTATTAGGATGCTTGAACTTGGATCTCACTGCCCATGCTGTGAGCTCAAACTAGCTGATGCATTAAAACGCCATGGGCATTCAGGTGGAAAGAAACAGACTGTCCCAATCTCAACCCAATGTTTGCCATCAACACTGCACATGAGAGATGAGTCTGCCAATGGCTCCAAAGCCAACTTCAGATGTCACAGACCAGAAAGGAGTCAAACCCACCAAGTCACATCTGACTCTCACCTACAGAATTTGTAATCGCAAAATATAGTTGCTTCGGGCCACTAATTCTTATTGTGTAGTATTAGAAAGAAGAGAGACAGATTTTATAAAAGAATACACACAGTGGCTACACTACATGTTGTCCTGGGTGGGCAGAACTAGTTTGAGAAAAACCAGAGTATCAGCTGCATTTGGGTTGGGTGGAGATGGTTTAGGATAGGGCGCGAGGGAGCTCACGGCTGAGTGGAAATGTTCTGTCTTGGTAGATGTTAAGGTTACAGATGTGAACACTCAGACAAACCCAGCAACCACATTGTATAGGTTTGTATTGGTAATAACATTAAATGTAATAAAAGCTTCATTTGAAAAGCAGAGATCAAGAGACTCAATAAAATCACTCCAATTATAAGTTATTCATAAAGCGTTCCCTTTAAACATGTGGAAAAGGAAGGCAAAGACAGGCTGTGTGAGCAGGACAGAGGTATCTGCAACATTGGTAACACTGCACAAAGTAGTCTGTAAAGCAAGACATAACACTGGAAGTAAAAAAAAAAACCCTTTATAATGATAAGTTGATTGAAATGAAATATGCTATTCTCAATTCACACGTATTAAAATCGTTTAACACAGAAGACGGAAGCGCACACACAGGGTGAGGCAGGATGGCACGTGTCTGAGATCCACATAGGAGGCTGAGAAACTGAACGTACAGCAAAACCACTGCAGCTCACAACACACAGTCGTCTTAGTCCACGCCAACACTACAGGTGGCTTTCACTGCTGCTGTGTGGTGTGACCACACAGAGGGTGCTGAGCGCCTCTGTGTGCTCACAACCAAGGCTGCTATGAAGCTGCCCAGTGCAGTGGGGATGAGCACTCAGGATACCTCAGATTCCTTCTGTGTTTAATTTTGAATTAAGTTTTGGCCGTCTAGCTTTCGGGAATCTTTTAATGTTGTCATTTTTTACAGCTCCCACTCGTTTACAGCACTTCTAATAGGTCATGACCCGTAGTTTAGGAAGCTGTAGTTCATGCTGTCTACCCTAGACTTTCCTCCAAGAGACCCATGTGAAAGAAAGAGACAGACACGTGGGCGCTGAGTTGGAAGGCCGCTATGTGGAGTGGGTTTACTTTAGTTATACTAAAGGACATAAACACTCAGTGCTTCTCCCTTTAAAAAAAAGTGCTCAGGCCATCCACTCAGGAAGATGGCCAAGGGGGTGGATTGAAATCTGAGTAACACTATCAAATCTCCCTACTTTCTCTAGATAAGAAAAGATTTAAGTCAGCCTGTTGCACACCTTTAAATCCCAACACTGAGGAGGCAGAGATAGGTGGATCTCTGCGAATTCGAAACCAGCCTGCTCTACAGAGTGAGACTCTGTCTCAAAAACAAACAGAACAAAACGAAAAAGGTAGAGTAAAAATGAGTTATAATTGGAAGATATGGTGGGAGGGGTGATGTTGCTTAAAATCTTTGTCTAAAATCTGCATGAAGCCGGCCAGAGACAGGCTATGTTCTTTTTTTAGAACCAAGTTTTCAGAACAGCTTTTTTGATGTCAAGTAAGTACTTATTAAAAATACGCTTTTATGATTAGTTTTTGTCCTGAGAGCTCAATAATAGTCAAAATTCTCACCATCAACTTTCAGGTTTTTTATTAGGTCTTCAAGCTCCTTTTGAGAGAGAGTCATCCCTTTATTTTCCAAAACCTTGTCTACTCTACTGGAATCAACCTTTCCTCCTGTGGGGGGGGGGAGAGAGAGAGAGAGAGAGAGGGAGGGAAGGAGGGAGGGAGGGAGGGAGGGAGGGAGGGAGGGAGGGAGAGAGAAGCAAAAGTTAGTGTTCTTCAACTGTGGAGAAAACTTAATTCCTGAGGATTCTGTTTGTTATTTTCATTCAGACAAGCAGGACCGAATGAGGGCTTTGCTACTGGGCCAATGCAGTAGAGAGCTAGAGCTTGTCACTTCCATCTCTGTGAAGAAGATACCCCAGAGAAAGTTGGAAGAGACACAGTGATGCCTCACAAAGTTACATCAACGTTACATACACTCAATGTTTTTAATTAATCTTATTTTGCTCTTGTTGTATTTATAACCAACTTTTAGTATATTAAAGATGCTGGGTTTCAAGTCTAACTTGGAAGCATTTTACTTAAAAGTCAATTCAAGTAAAAATATTAGCATGTTCAGACAGTGTATGGAGCTAGTTGATGTGCTGATAGCATGTTCAGATGGTGTATGGAGCTGGTTGATATGCCAATAGCATGTTCAGATGGTGTATGAATTTGGTTTCATTATTTTCTTCCTCCATTAAAAGTCTAAAAAACCTGCATGAGGGCAGAGACACTCTTTCCAAGTTACATCAGAAGAAACCACTGGGTGAAACATAGGTGGGTGACGAAAAAGCCCACACGTATCTGGCAATCTGAGTTCTAGGTGGCAGGATCCACACTTTAACCACAAGGATATGGTACAAATGGCTAGCACAGGGGCCTCAGATTCACCCACTTGACTAAGAGTCCCTCTTACCTTTAAAAAACTGCATACTGTCCAGCAACCTTCTCATATAGACTTTCCCATCTGCAGGAAAAGATCTGTTCAGATCACAGAAGAGCAATGTGGAGCTTCATGAACCAGTAATTTTAGAGACTTTCCTTTAAATTGTCACGGGCTTTTCTGATTTCCCAATAAGTAATGAAATTATACAGGATGTGTGGAATGTCCTAAGTTCACTAACTTGCTACAACACATCTTTTCCTCCCTTTTATCTCCTTAGTTTCCTATTAGATCACCTTCTACTTTCTTTTTTCTCATGCATGGTGTGGGAGGTCCTTCTGTCTATGTGATGCTTTTATTGGTTAATGAATAAAGAAACTGCCTTGGCCTGTTGATAGGACAGAACTTTGGTAGGTGGGGAAAACTGGACTGAATGCTGGGAGAAGGAAGGCGGAGAGAGAGAGATGCCATGTAGCCCTGCCGGAGACAGATGCCAGAACTTTACCTAGTAAGCCACAGCCATATGGCGATACATAGATTAATGGAGATGGATTAAATTAATATGTAAGAGTTAGCCAATAAGAAGTTAGAGCTAATGGGCCAAGTAGTGATTTAAATATTCAGTTTTTATGTGATTATTTCGGGTCTAAGCTAGCCAGGTGGCTGGAAACCAACAAGCGGCCTCCTCCAACACATATACTCTTGGTTACATGCTAGATGGTTCAATGGAATAAAATTAATAAAAATACAACTGAACTTACCTGAAGATGATATAATTATTGATTTTCAAACTAAGGATTAGAAGGCATTAGTACTCTTAAGACATATAGATTAGCATCCCTTATTCAACTGTTTAGAAGCAGAAGTGCTTTGATTTTTTTTCTGATTTGTGGATATTTGAAGATGCATAATGAGATGCCTTGAGGATGAGGTCCAAATTTAAAATAAAATTCACATTTCATAATTAGTTCACAATCCTATGTTCAGAGTAGTATTATAAAGCATTTAAGTTGTCTAATGTTTGGTTATGATCTATCACATGATACCACTTGTGGTATCACCTTGCTGCTCAAACAGTCTTATATATCAAGTGTTGGATATCTGGACGGAGCTGTGAGATTATTTAAGATGATATGGCATAGGACAATTACTATTTGGCAAGCAAGTAAGCAGAGACAATTTTAGAGGTTTCCACAGTTTAACAATAAGCCTCACTTGGGGTTTTATTCTGAGCGGAGGAGCTTACCATCCACGGGTACACTGTTCATTATTTTGGAAAGTTCTGAGTCTGTAATTTCTATTCCCATGTCTCCAAGAACTTTATCCACATCATGGACATCAATTTCATTTCCTGCAGATACATGACATTTGAGAGAATTATTTAGTTATTACAGATGATAATGACATATTCCATGACAAAGTCAAATTTAATCAACATTTATTCATAAATCCAGTCCTAAAGAAGGTACTAGAAGGAAAACTCCAGTCCAAGGAAGTTAACTACACCTAGAAAAACATATGCAATAGATAATCTCATACCAGCAAAATCCAAAGTAGGAACACACACACACACACACACACACACACACACACACACTGCTGCCGCCGCCACCACCAACAAAATAACAGGAATTAACAATCATTGTTCATTAATATTTTTCAATATCAATGGACTCAATGTATTGATAAAAAGACACAGGCTAACAGAATGGACATGAAAACAGGATCCATCCTTCTGTAGCATACAAGAAATATATCTCAACATCAAAGACAGACATTACCTCAGAGTAAAAGCTTGGAAAAAGATTTTCCAAGCAAATGGACCTATGAAACAAGCTGGTGTTAATATCCTAATATCCATCAAAATAGAGTTCAAATCAAAATTAATCAAAAAAGATAAAGAAGGACATTTCATACTCATCAAAGGAAAAAAAATCTACAAAGACCATGCCTCAATTTTTAACATTTAAGCTCCAAATGCAAGGGTACCTATATGTGTGAAAGTAACATTTAGTAATGTTTAAATCACACATCAAACCCCACACACTAATAGTGGGAGACTTCATCACCCCACTCTCACCAATGGACAGGCTATCCAGACAGAAGCTAAACATAGAAATAATGGAACAGACTTTATGATTCAAGTGGACCTAACAGATATCTACAGAACATTTCACCAAAATACAAAAGAATATATCTTCTTCTCAGCATCCCATGGAACCTTCTCCAAAATTGACCATATTATCAGTCAGAAAGTAGTCTCAAAATATACAAGAAAATTAAAATAACCCCCTGCATCTTATCAGACTACCATGGATTAAAACTGGATTTCAATATCAACAGAATCAACAGAAAGCCTACAAACTCATGGAAACTAAATAACTCTCTAGTAATTTACCACTGGGTCAAGGAAGAAATAAAGAAAGAAAGTTAAAAAAATCTTCCTAGGATTCAATGAAAATGAATGCACAATATAGTCACACTTATGGATCACAATGAAAGTGGTGCTAAGAGGAAAGTTATGGCTCTAAGTGTCTTCATAAAGAGATTAGAGAGATCTCATACTACTGGCCTAACAGCATACCTAAAAGCTCAAGAACAAAAACACATCCAAGAGGAGTGGACAGCAGGAAATAATCAAACTCAGGGCTGAAATCAATAAAATAGAAACAAAGAGAATAATATAAAGAGTCAATGAAAAAAGAGTTGGTTCTTTGAGAAAATCAACAAAACAGACAAATCCTTATCCAAAACTAACTAAAAGGCAGAGAGAAAATAGCCAAATTAACAAAATCAGAAACCAAAAGGGGGACATAACAACAGATACCAAAGAAATCCAAAGAATCATTAGGCCATACTTTAAAAACCTGTATTCCACAAAAATGGAAAATCTAAAAGAAATAGACAATTTTCTTGCTAGATATCACTTACCAAAATTATATCAAGATCAGATAAACAATAAATAGACCTATAACCCCTGTGGAGGCCCAAAAATGTGAGCCTATTCCACCTTGTCTGAAGGTCATAGAGTTTGAGGGTGCTTAAAGTTGTTGACAACAACTGTGGCTACACACCCTGACCTAGGATGTGGTTATTTGGTGTTCTGAACATGAAAATGATCCATAGAGGTAGATTCACTCCACCCTGACTAAAGGTCAGAGAATTCAAGCATACCTCTGTTCCTTCTTTGGAATCAGGAGGTTTGACCTAGGGAGTGGCTGACTTCAAGACACTTGGTCTAGGGTGGGCTCACTGCCTAAACAACAGAATGCCTTTCTCAAGAAATATTGACTTGATGTCTCAAGTATTGGGGCAAGTAACTATTCTAGTTGTCTTTTGTATCATGTTAAAGCAGTCTTTTGCCTTCTTATCCCTTTTTGTATTAGGCTATAAAAATGTATGGAAAATTAAACATGGGTGAACTCAGAACTCAGAAGGCAGAAGAAAAATCCAGCATTCAGTATTCACTTAGTAACCCTCCTGATACTATTCTATGTCTCTATGTTTCTTTCTTATCTCTTTTCCTCCTACCTAATTTTCTGATCCTTATGCCCCTACCCTGGAACGTATGAATCCACTGTGGCTAGGACTGCAACAGAAGTCACCCCAAAAATAAGGTTCCTGACAAACCCCCAAGAAACTAGAAGCAGTCATTAAAGGGCTCCCAACGCCCCCCCCCAAAACCAAACCAAAACAAAACAAAAAAACTCAACCCAGGCATAGATGGGTTTAACTTAGAATTCTACTAGACTTTCAAAAAAGAACTAATACCAATAGTCCTCAAATTATTCTTCAAAATAGAAACAGAAGGAACATTGCTGAATCCATTTTGTGAGGCCACAATCACCCTGATACCCAAACTACACAAGGACTCAACAAAGAATTACAGAACAATTTTCCTCATGAACACTGATGCAAAAACTCTCAATAAATCCAAGGACACATCAAAAATATCATTCACCATTGATGTGGGATTCCCCTCTTATGCTGTTAATATGTTTTATTGCCATTGGTTAATAAAGAAGCTGCTTTTGGCCAATGTCTTAACAGAGTAAAGGCAGGCAGAAAATCCAAACAGATGTACAGAGAGAGTAGACAGAGTCAGAGAGATGCCATGTAACCGCGGAAGGAGACAGCCAGCCAGAACCTTACTGGTAGGCCACAATCCTCATGGTAAAATATAAAATAATAGAAATGGGTTATTTTAAAATGTAAGAGCTAGCTAGAAATATTCTTAAGCTATTATCCAAACAGTATTGCAATTAATATAGTTTCTGTGTGATTATTCTGAGTCTGGACAGCCAGGAAATGAACAAGCAGCCTCCGACTACACACAATGATCAAGTAGTCTCATCCCAGGAATGCAGTGATGGTTCAACATATGAAAATCTGTCAATATAACCCACTATAAAAACAAACTGAAAGAAAAAAACTACATGATCATCTCATTAGATGCTGGAAAGCCTTTGACAAAATTCAATACCCCTTCATGAGTCTTGGAGAGAACAGGGATTCAAGTGACATGCCTAAACATAATAACGGCAATTTATAGCAAGCCTGTAGTCAACATCAAATTTAATGGAGAAAAAACTTAAAGCAATTCCACTAAAGTCAGGGACAAGACAAGGCTGTCTACTCTCTGCATATCTATTCAATATAGTACTCGAAATTCTAGCTAGAGCAATAAGACAACAAAAGGAGATCAAGGGGATACAAATTGGAAAGGAAGAAGTCAAAGTATGGCTATTTGCAGACAGACATATAACAACATACCCAAATGACCCCAAAACATCTGCGAGGGAACTCCTTCTGCAGTTAAACACTTTCAGAGAAGTGGCTGGATACAAATTAGCTCAGAAATAACAGGAGCCTTTCTATACACGAACAGCAAACAGCTGAGATTAAAATAAGGGAAAGAGCACCCTTCACAATAGCCAGATAAAGCAAAGTATCTTGGTGTAACTCTAATCCAGCAAGTGAAAGATATGTAAGCCAACCATTTCAAGTCTTCAATCTATGGATTCAACAAAACTCCCATTAAAATTCCAACACAATTCTTTACAGACATTGAAAGAACAATACTCAACTTCATAGGGAAAAACAGAAAAAAACCTCAGGATAGGTAAAACAACCCCGTACCATAAAAGAACTTTCAGATGCATCACCATCCCTGACTTCCCTCTACTCAAAAGTTTTAAGAGAACAAAATAACTTGCTCCCTGCATGACCTGGGGAGCACCTCTGAAAAGACAGCCATAGAGTTGAAAGATTGCAAGAGCCAGTAGCAGGAGAGGACCAGGGTAAACAGCGTCCTCAGACACGGCAGGACAGCTGTGCTCATCAACCCACAACAGCCGGAGTTGTCTGGACAAGATGAAGCCAATCAACATTCCAGTATGGGAGTGTCATGAGCCCCCACTCCTAGCTGAGGAGCTCTGAACACTGATAGTTGTGGAGAGAGTCAGTTTCTTTAAGGATGAGGACCCTGTTGTCAACCACACTCAGGAACATGGCTGCACCTCAGACTGACTCACAGGACATCCAGTTGGGAGGAGTTAGTGGAAGGAGTAGTAGGTGAATGTGATCAAAATACATTGCATATGTATATAAAGTTAAATATATAAACTTTAAAAACAGAAAAAATTGAAGAAGGCTCTCACCTTTTTGACCTGATATGTTGTCAATTTTTTCTTGTACTTAAATGTTTTTACTTTGACTTGAGCAGTCTTTAAATATAAATTATTATTTCACTGAAGCATACATTTTAACTTCAGAGTTTAAAAAGCCCAAGTTCTCTCTTAAAACCATTAAATCTTAAAACTTATATTAAAAATCCTTACATACGATTGAGTATATTTTTATTACTTGGTGTTTTCTCAAAAATGTCTAATTAGAGAAAAGCAAAATCAGTTTACTATAAAAGAAATTACAGTTGCATCTATTTGCTAACTTTCTTCTTACCTATGATAGACTGTATTTTATCCACCAGTTTTCCCATATCAATTTTCTTATGGCCTCCTAAGAGAAGAGGGGAATAATAGCACAGACTCAGAAAAAGCTGTATCTCTCAAGAGATCCTTTATATTTAAGATTAATTATGTACTAAGTAAACTAATAAAGTAAATCTAACTAAAACGAAGACTTACATTTGATAGTAAATAATGAGCAAAGATATTCTAAAAATGTTTGAACAAAAGGTAAATTGTGAAATAATCTTATCTTCTTATATTTAAGAAAAATCAAGTTATAATTCTAGCCACTCCATAATCTTCAGTACAAAAGTTAACAAATATTGACTTGTGGCAGTGTTGGCGTGTGACCTTCTGGCAAAATTCTATTATTTTGCGCTATCACATCCTTTGAAACTTTGGAACAAAAAATATAAAAAGTGACATTTTTCTTCTCCAATCGTTAACAAAAAGCATGTCACAGACATATTCTAAGTGGCTTTGCTTGGGACTGAGCAGTCCTCCACCTTTACTTATCAAGGTCATGATTTTCTCAGTATTTGCAAAGACCGTCATCTTGTGTTGTCAGCTGCTGACTGAAACGAAGACCCATGTTAAGCTGCAAGGAATTTGGGGTTGGGAGGAGGCAGCAGAAATGACTTGAGTGATCAGGTTAGTGACTCCTCAAACCAACCGGCTGGTATTAGGTTAGTCATTAGCTTGCTGTATCATCTGTACCCATTTTAAGTTAAAATGAATCAAATTAAAATTATAATTACACTTTGCAAAAAAACCACAAGTGTGTAAGTAAAGTCATTTTCCTTCTTTTCTTGTCTCTCTTTAATTATTGTAGTCCTTGGTAACAGGTTGGTACACAGCCTCTAAGAATGCTCATGGCTCTAAGAAGTATGCTATGTGTATTTTCACTATTCACATTTATTATTACTATTACATTAATAACAATAGCAGCAGTTAATGCCATGTGTCTTTCTCTGCCATCCTTCACTGAGCTGGACACAGAAGCAATCTGTTACTGTCGACCGGCTTTTGTGTGGTGCTATGGATTCAAGCTCAGGCTTTCATGTTCCTACAGCAAGTGCTATGCTGTGTGAGCCATCTCTGTAGCTTCTGGGTTTTTTCTTAATTTTAAAAAATTTATTTTGTCTTGTTGGTGGTGGTGCACGCCTTTAATCCCAGCACTCAGGAGGTAGAGGCAGGCAGATCTCTGTGAGTTCAAGGTCATCCTGGTCTACAAGAGCTAGTTCCAGGACACGTCCCAAAGTTACAGAGAAAAGAAAAGAAAAGAGAAAAATAAAAAAGATTTTATATGTGTGAGTGCTTTAGCAGCATGTATGTATGCACACCAATACATGCCTAGAGCCTGCGGAGGACAAAAGAGGATGCTGGGTCTCCTAGAACTGGAGCTATGGATGATTTTCAGCAGCCATGTTTGGAACTGAACCTGGGACCTCCCTGAGAGCAAGTGCTCTAGACTGCTGAGCCACCTAGTCAACTCATTTTTGCTCTCTGAGAAAGGATCTTAGTTACCAAGTAACCAAGCCTGAACTCGAATTCAGAATTCCCCTGCCTCAGGTCCCCAGGTTTTGTTATTACACATGTGCACCATCACACCCAATCTGTGCACATCTCAAAAACTAGCAGCATAATCTTGCTTCCCTATGCAATTGTCGCAGCGACAAAATTCAGAAAGGAATAGGAAGAGAGGATAGATGGAGGCAGGAAATTTCAAAATCCACGACTAGAAGAAGGAAGAATGGTTGAACACATGGAATACACTATATTAATGTCAATGAGATATGGATCAGTGAGAAAAATCAGGCTTCAGATCCTGTTTTCCTAAAATCAAACAGTAATTCTTACCTCATCACTAGCACAAAACCCCTACTCTGGGATGTATGGAAGAAAAAACAAAAGGTTTTCAGTTTTAAAATGTCATATTTTTATTTATTTTGTGTATGTGTGGGTGGGTGGTGTGCATGTACCAGGGTGCACACGTGTGGGTGGGTGGTGTGCATACACCAGGGTGCACACGTGTGGGTGGGTGGTGTGCATACACCAGGGTGCACACGTGTGGGTGGGTGGTGTGCATACACCAGGGTGCACATGTGTGGGTGGGTGGTGTGCATACACCAGGGTGCACACGTGTGGGTGGGTGGTGTGCATACACTGTGGTGTACATGTGGAGGTCAAAGGACAACTTACAGGATTTATTCTCCTTCTACAATGTGGCCGCTCCCATCATTAGGCTCGGTGGAGAGCGCCCTTACCTGCTGGGCCATCAGGCCTGCTCAGGTTACAGGTTTTAAAGGGACAAAAAAAAAATGAGGTGTCTCATTTGTTTCATTAAAAGTTCTTCTGAAAGCTATTAAAATCTCTCAGGTTAAAAGTAAATTAAGTCCTAAAGCACTCATAACTAATCCTGCAAACTCAACTTCTATTTAAAAATCAAACTTCCTGTACCACTCACCATCTTTCAGAATATCCTTCACCTGGACAAGTTCCTTTTCTGTAAGCTTGATGTTTAGGGCTTCTAAAGCAGCATCCAGTTTATTTACATCAACCTTCCCTCCTAGTGAACACGAAAGGAAATGGAGAAAAGTGGGTGGTTCTAAAGCATTGAGACTCGAAGGCATTCTAAAGTGCACACATGTTTAACTAGTAGATTTTACCACTTAATATGTATGGGAAAAGAGAACGCTCCCATAGTCTAGTATAACTAACTGCCAACATTTAAGAACAAAAGAACAAAAGTCTAGTATAACTAACTGTATAGTATAGTCTAATATAACTAACTGTCAACATTTAAGAACAAAACTATAAGAGATTTTCATTCGGTTCCCTAAAAGATTAGAGCAGGGTTAAATACTAATTTATTTTCTCAGCATTTAAAAGTGTCTACACATGAGAACATGAAGTGGGGCAGAGCTAAGGAAAAGACACAAATCAATAATCCCCACAAGGAAAGGGATTCATTTGTTCCCTAAATGGTTTCAGATGATTTTCCTGGTTATTTTTTTCCTCCTCCTTCCTGTTGTCCTCCTCTTCTTCTTCTAAAACACCCACTCATGGTCCAAAAGCTATTCATTAATTAATGTGTGTGTGTGTGTGTGTGTGTGTGTGTGTGTGTATGTGTGTGCATGTGTGCGCACGTGTGAAATACTTATGTGTATGTGGTGGTCAGAGGACAACTTGTGGGAGTCAGTTCTCTCTTCCGAACTCGTGTTTCTGGGGCACTGAGCTCAAGCCGTTAGGCTCGGCAGCAGGCACCTTTCCCCACCACTGAGCCCTCTTGCCGGCCCGTTCTGTCTTATATTTTCTTTCTGTCCATTTGCCTCCCTTTCTCCTCCTCCTCGCCCCCAACCTCCCAGTTTATTTTGTTCTGAGCCAGAGTATTCCCAGTGTAGTCTGGGCAGCCTGTAATTCATTATAACCTTCAGGCTGACCTTAAACTAACAGTGATTCTCCTGCCTCAGCTTCCAGAGTGCTGATTAAAGGCGTAGGTCACAACAACTGTACTCTCTCTCTGCTTTCTCTCTCTCTCTCTCTCTCTCTCTCTCTCTCTCTCTCTCTATATATATATATATATATATATATATATATATATATATATATATTATATCATTCTTCTTCGGGAAAGTTTGTAAAATACAAGACAGCAGAAAGGTCCTTATACAATACAGATGATTACCAGAAAAAAAACAAATATTCTTCAAGAGGCAACACAAATCTCTGTACTGAACTAATGCAAATTCAACAGCAGAGGGTGGTCAAACGCCTTCTCGTGGTTACTCACGTCTGCTGTTCCTCAAGTCTTTCAGCAGTCTGTTTTGAAACACCTTCTCATTATCTGTAAAAAGAGGCAGCATTCAGATCTCTCCAACACTGACACGGAGAGTCACCAAACAGTACAAATTACATGATTGCAGCAGGATGCATTTTAGTGAGATGTCATCAAAACTGGTCTTTCAAAGTCACACAGCATCAACATTTAAATGCAATTATTTTTCATTTTCATAAAATTTATCCACTCTTGGACTTTATAGTCATTTATTAGTTAAATTATTCTATGATATAATGCAACACAATAAGATATAGAAAGCATATTTTTTTTATTCTGCAGTTGTTCCAGTCCTCAAACGACAATGTGCTGAACACTCTCAGCCGGTGTCCGAGGAGTACTGACAATTTACTTTCAAGTCAAACGTGCCTTTGCATTAACTTCTGGAATTTTTGTAAAGACTGAATACTCAAAAGCCCACTAAGCCAAATTCCCTGGGAGGGATCTGCCACTGGCATGACACATGGGTGTGACTCACCATCGACGGGCAGCGTTTTCAGGAGTTGCTTCAAGTCCTTGTTGGAAAGCTCAATCCCCAGAGTCTTCAGTGTACTTTGGAGGTCACTAGAGTCAATTTTTTCACCTTAAAAAGATGAACATTCATATGATATTAGGGAATAACCAAATTATTGTGAATCACCTACAAATACACTTCTACCACTGCTGCTTCTGACGCATGAACAAATGGGAAAGAGATGTTAAACCTTCCGACAGAAATTATTCGCTGTAAGTTTAAAACAGAATTTATCTGTTACAAGTCACTACATTATGTAGATCCCATTGCACATTCCTAGTGATGAAAACAGTACCAGGTAGCACAGAAAGGTTATATAATTGTTTGGATATTTAGGAACAATAGCATAATAAAAATATAATTAAAACATTATATATTTCCTCTATTTTGTCAAAAGTTTATGCTGTTTTGCAAGATATTAGTTATATATTTTTAAATGCTTTATTCTCTTATTGTAACTATCTAGTTCTGATGTTGGTAAATAATGACACCATTTTATTGGAAAAAAGTAGCAAAAAAGTAAGACATTATTAAAAAACAGACTTTGCTGTTTACTTATAAAATAACAAACAAACAAACAAATAAATTTGTGGATCAGTGATGCAAATATCTTCTCAAGAGGAATACTGAAAATATATGACTCTATAAGGTATACTACATTTCAGAAAATACTATTATAAGATTAAGCATAAATCATAATTTAAAAATAACTTATGACCAGTTCTTACCAGTAAAAGCTTTTGCTTCATCTTGTAAAGTTTTCAGATGTACTTTATTATCAGCTACAACAGAAAACATAACATGATACAAAATAACCAATGAACACTCTCCATTCTCCTAAGATAATGACCTAAAGTCTTGGCCCTATGGGTGACAGCGGGGCTCTTGTTAAACACTTTAAGTCATCACCCAAATAATTACTCTTAATATATAAAACTATGAAACACAGGAAAATTTAAATAGAAAATAATCTTGTTTCAAAAATATGTATTTGTCTTTCCCCGCACGAAAGAGCAAGTCTCACATCTGACAATGAAAAGACAGGACTCAAAAGTGACTATTTCCCAGAGGCCAGCTTTCCTGAGCATGCTGCAGGTGCCCAGGATCCACCTTCTTATGGCACTGTCGGACTCAGCATGACTATTTCTCCCTAGAAAAAGCTCATTTATTTGTTCTGAAGCTAAATGTCTATAAAACCGAAAAGCTCCTAAGCCAGTGGACCTGGACATGGTGGCACATGGCTGTAATCCCTGCACTCAGGAGGTGGGGGCAGGAGGATCAAGAGTTCTTAGGCAGTCTGGATTGCACAGCATCCCAGTTAGCTTTTCTTTACTTGAAACAAGCTAGAGTCTCTGGGCAGAGGAACCTCAACTGAGAAAGTGTCTCCATTAGACAGCTTGTAGCTGAGTCTTTAGGGTGTTTTCTTTTTAATGATTGATGTGGGAGGGCCCAGCCTACTGGGGATGGTGTCACCCCTGGCCAAATCATGCTGGATGCATCATCCTGGATGCAGGTGGAGCAGGCCATGAGAAACAAGTCAGGGAGCACTGTTTCTCCATGACGGTTGCTCCCATGGTTCCTTTCTTGAGTTTCTGCCCTGACTTCCCTTTGTAATGGACCATAACTATAAGAGGAAATAAACCCTTTGCCACTCAAGTCTCTCTTGGTCATAGGGATTTTTTTTTTCACAGCAGTAGGAACCTAACTAAGAAACAGAAAGTTCAATAGATACAAGGTTATGTCTCCAAAACCAGAGTCATTAAAAAGCCAATGGCATCGATCATACTTACCACCAACAGGAAGGCTTTTTGTCAGGTCTTCAATTTCTTTGTTGGTCAGCTTGATGCCCACGTTGCTTAGAGCACCTTCCAGATTTTTTATACTGACATTTTCTACTCAGAAAAAGACAGAACCATGGGAGAAAATCATTGACTTGAAAATAGTGACTTTCAAAGGGATTTGTTTCTTTGAGATGCACTCCCTTTGAAAATGAGGGAAGCTATGGATCTGATCTTACACCTTCACCAACTTCATGTGTTTATAAACGGCATTAGGATCTTCGAGGACAGAGTGAAGCCCAACAATAGGTTCACAAATGCTCATAAAATCCATTTTGAAAACATCTGTCTCACATTGAAAAATATGCTCTGAATCACTATTTAGTTTTTCACATAAAAATAATAATTCACTGAATAAAATATATAAGGATTATTACATGTGGTCTATAATGTTGGGATCTGAGATACTTCTACTTTATGCCACTTGTCAAATATTTCATATTTATTTTATTCTGCTATTATATGTCATGTATTAATCTACAACGATTATTCCACATTTTGCTTTTTATAACAGAACAATATACCACAGAACTCATGAATAATGATATAACTAACCATTAACAAATCCAACTTCCTATTGGACTGTCTGGAAACTCTTAAGAACTGCTTTAATTGTGGGTCACAAAAATGGTATAATGATCTAGTAGTGTAGCAAAAAAGAACAACCTTTTAATAATTTGATTTAAACATTTGCTCAACTTACACTCAAATTAGAAGAAAATTTTAGATTAAATTGGAAAATAATCTATGTACAAGTTGGTATGCCATCAACATGAAATAGTCACTACTTTCTTTTCCCATTCCAATTTCTCCCTTTCTTTCTTCTTTTTATTAAGTAACGATTGATGGCTTTCATCCCATGGCTCCTGACCAACCCATAGGAGTCATGTGAATAAAGGTCAGCCATTTATGAGTCTGTAGTCCCTGTGTTCTGTATAGATCTCCTAGTTGTCACTTTGAGCAAGCCAGTCTGAATGTGGTTTTGCTTGTAAAACTTAACCTGCAGCCTAGATTTCGATATGCCTAACAAGAGCCCTCGTGCAATCAAGACTCCTTTGCTTACACACATTTGTATCTTTAAAAGCTTTAAAGAAAGTGTAACTGTAAATGTTGGCTGGCTGACGTAGCAAGTTGTGTAGTAAAGCTCAAAGTCCTCATGGCAACCTTTAAAAGGGTCTACATTTCCTGTTCGTTAAGGAAAGCCTGCTGAAGCCGGGATCAAGAGAACTATAAAGACAGCTGAAGCTGAGTTCCCTCGTCAAAGTCACGGTTCTGAGAGGAAGTGGGATCCAGAGACCAGAAGCAGGCACTGTTCGTGTTGTCTTGGTCAACAAAACATAGTGACTCCATCATGTCTCTTTCTGTCTTCTGTAACAGACTCTACACTATTTTTTTAAACATTTTTGTTCTGCCTCCACATACCTCAAAAGTATTTCTGGAATTTCTAAATAATTTAATATGGAACACTGTTCTCCCAGCTTCTGGGAGCCATATTAGCAGTACATTTGACATGCATTCAAGTCTGAGTTACAGGAGCCCGTCCAAGTATCAGTAAACTTCCTCTCATGCCACACACCACTTTGCTCCATACAGCACTCTCAAGAGCCTGTCCTATCCATGTTCCAGTTCACATCAGCACACACTAGCCAGGTCTTGTAGATCCTCCAGGAATACTGATTTCCCTAGTAGAATTAGCACTTTCCTAGTTGCTTGAAGCTGACAGTGTCTAGTAACCAGAAAGGAAAGTAGAGTCTTTCAAGGCCGTCTGCCCCAAATGAGGCTTCTGCATGGTCTATGGGAAAGGAACAAAATATCTATTCTTTACTTAGGAGGAACCATCCACCTTCACAAACCAGAAATTCTGAGGGGATGGGAGTCTTATTTTGAGATAGAGTCTTGCCGTGTAGTCCAGGTTGGTATCAAACTTACAATCTTCCTGCTTCTGTCTTCTCAAGTGCTGAGATTACATGAATGTGCTACTATATTCAGCTTCGATTATGTGGATTTTAAATATTTCTATTAACCTTTATTGTATTAACCAAGAGAAAAGATCTGCCAAAATTATTTCAGAAAATAAGTATATCTCTACCAAGATGTAACAGTAAAATTTTACTAACAAGAGTCTAATTTTAAAGTCCAATTTAGTCAGATGCTTCTAAACAGAGTAAAGTAACAGAATTCCCACAGCAATTACGGCCAGTGGCAAAGCACAATAGCAGAACCAATAAGAAGCCTTTGCGGCGGGACTTTGCGCTCACCCGTGACAGCTTTTACTCTCTCCATCACTTTCTGCAGATCAGCATTCCCCTTTGCTGGAAACGTGCAACAGAAACACACAGTCAACGGCGTGAGCTCAGAAAGCAAATACCGATCACGTGTACAAAGTGAAGTCCTGTTAAATCCAGCTCCCACTGTGATTCGGACACTTCTTAAGTTTTTTGGAGTTTTAGGAATTCATGCCATATTAAGAATATCTGTTGGGAGTTTGTTCATTCTCTTTAAACCTCTGTAACCAGGGGCTGGTAACCAGGGGCTGGCAAGGTGGTTCCGCGGGTAAAGGCTCTCACCACCAAGGCATCTGATGATCTAAGTTCTACCTCCAGGACCCAGATGCCAGAAACAGAGGACTGACTTCCTGGAAGCCATTTTCTGACCCCAAACATGTGCCATAGCAGGTGTGCCCTTAGTTTTAAAAATACCTTATTTCATTTTAATTACTTAATTAATACATAAGTTAGGAGATTATTTGAAGTCTTCGAGATCCCCAGGGCCTCATGCACAACGCTCTGCCACTATGAGTCCCTGGCCTGCTGAGAGGAACTGCCCAGCTCCAGTTCAGAGCTGTTCGAGCCCTGGGGACATTTCCACTTAAATAATAAGGAAGGACAGAAGCACTAGCTGTCAACCTGTCCTGGGTAGGGACAGCAATAAGACTACAGAAAGACATAAAGGAAATAGGAAAAGGAAAACACTTCACTGTGCGGTCAGGCAGATGTTAAGAATGAGTTCTTAAATTAGACCCTAAAGCACCACCAGAAGTCGCTTAGATCTGAGAACCATCGTACAAACCCATCACATAAAAACAAGCACTTTCCTTATAAGTTAACAATGAACATTTCTGAGAAGAAACCAGGAAAGCAATCCTATTCAGTATTGCTATCTACTGTCTCCCCCCAATGCAGAGAAATTTAACCAATGAGGTGAAGGATCTTTACAATGAAAATCATGTGACGGGGGCTGGAGAGATGGCTCAGTGGTTAAGAGCACTGACAGTTCTTCCCGAGGACCCAGGTTCAATTCCCAGCACCCACATGGCAGCTCACAACTGTCTGAAAATACAGGGGATCTGACAACTTCACACCAATGCACATAAAATAAAAAAAAAGTTAAATAAACCATAAAATTTTTTTTTTAAAAAAAGAAAATCATATGACAATGAAGAATGAGCTGAAGACACTTGAAGACAGACAGTCTATGTTTATGGAGGAGCGAAACAAAGATTATGAAAAATACTACATTATTGAAAGCAACCTACATGTTCAATGTAATCACTATCAAAATTCCAATGGTATTATTCACAGAAATAGAGTGATAATTCTAAAATCCATATGGACACACAAAAGACCCCCAAATAGCCAAAGTAATCCTGAGCAAAAAATAAATAAATAAATAAAAGCAATGCTAGAGTTACCAGAATATCTGATTTTAATTTATAATACAGATCCATAGCAACAAAATAGCTAGTTAAGCTAGTTATCAGTAGGAAACAGATGCATAGACCAATGGAACAGAGAGAGGGCCCACAAACAAACTCACACAGTCACAGCCACCCGAATTTGATAAATGTATTAAAAAAACACACTCTGGAGAAATGACAGCTTCTTTGACAGCCACCCAGAGAAGACAAAGAGGATCCCTATTTCTCTCCCTATAAGAAAATCAACTCAAAATGGATCAAAAACTAATATGGCATCTAAATATTTGAGACTACTGGGGGAAACACTTCAAGATATAGTCACAGGGCATACTTTCTCAGCTGAACTCCACAGCCATGGGAGCAATAGCAAGACTCAACAGGTTTGATTTTGTTGGGTTGAAAAGTTTCTGCACCCTGGAGGAAACAAGGGCCAGAAACAAGATAGAGTCTCCGGAATGAAGCAGATTGCTGTCGGTTGTTTATCTGCATCCTGAGATGCAGCCTAAAGGATTAAAAAAAGCAAACAACACAAGAACAAATAAATGACTAACAGCTGGACACGAGCTGAAGCGACAGTTCTCCAGAGGAGCACAAACTCTAAGCTGAGCCATGCAAAAGCGTTCAGCAACCTTAGCCATTAGAGCAACACAAATAAAAATCATCCTTGAAATTTTATGGGCCTGGGTACCCATTAATTAATGAGTGGTTGAAGAAAGGTGGTTTTACATGCACCATGAAGTTTTTAATTCACACAAAAGAGCAAAGGCACATCATTTTCAGGAAAGTGGGTGGAACTAGGATAGTCACACTAAGTAAAATAAACTAGACGCCGACACATTCATACGTGAAGAGGGGGTAATGGAAAGGTGAATATATCAGAGTCTATTATATGCATGTAGGGAAATATTTCTAATGAGCATATTGTCATTTAGAAAAGCAAACAGTAGCCGAGCAGTGGTGGTGCACACCTTTAATCCCAGCACTTGGAATGCAAAGGCAGGTGGATCTCTGAGTTTGAGGCCAGCCTGGTCTACATTGAGTTCCAGAACAACCAGGGCCCAGGGCTACACAGAGAAATCCTGTCTCAAAAAAAAAAACCAAAAACATAATAAAACAAAACAAAAGCAAGCAATATTGCCCTGATGAAGCAACCATGAGAATCTAAGCTTTCAATTGTTGAAAGACAGAAATGTCCAAGCAGAGAGAAAGCAAGACAGGACTGGATGAGGTTGGAGTAGACCATCCTGAAGGGAAAGTGGGGCAGACAACAGAGGGAGCACTTTAAGAAAGAATCCCTTAGGAGAGAGCAGAGCAGTGCACAGGACTTTACAGTTAGATCACCGCCTAGCTTATGTGGTGTACTGACCAAAAGGAGGAAGGACAGACTGCAGACAGCAATGGGCAGGGGAACAAATAAGACGAGGCTGCACGGTTCTGAGTATCTGCTGTGCATTCTGTCCTGGCTTGCTTTAGCACTCGCCTAGAAACACACGTCTCCCTCTCTCTCTATTTGCTCCTCTTTACTTTTTCCTCCTCTCTTTTCTCTCTGCCTGTCTTCTTTTATCCCTCCCCTCCCTTCTTTGCCCCCTCATTTCTCTTCCCCTTCCATCTTCCTATCTCCTTTTCTCCTTCCTCTCTTTTCCTCCTCTTGCCTTCCTCTCCTTTTCCCTCTCCCCTTCTTCCTTGTACTGAGGATTGAATGTAGGGCCTCATGTGTGCTAGACAAGCACTGACCACTGCACTCTATGTCCAGCCCTCACTAATGCTTTAGTAATTCTGCTAGTTCCAAGAATTGATTAATTAATTAACTAATTATTAATTATTATGTTTATACACAGTGTTTTGCCTGCATGTTTGCCTGCACAGCAGAAGAGGGTATCAGATCTCATTACATATGGTTGTGACCCACCATGTAGGTGCTGGGAATTGAACTCAGGACCTCTGGAAGAGCAGCCAGTGCTTTTAACTGCTGAGCCATCTCTCCATTCCCAGCAATTTTTACAATTCACGCAGAAATGTATTAATTTTTTAATAAATTTTTAACTGAGTATTCTTATCTTAACATTGGGATCTCCTTTAAGTTTTAAAATATCTATTTAATATTGACACAATTTTAAAGATTTCATCATATAGGAGATAAAGTCAACAAATAATTTAAATCTGCCTTATTGCTCACCATCAGTTTCTAGGTTTTTTGTCACTTCAGCAAATTCCTCCATTGAGAGTTTTATTCCCATATTTTCCAAAGAACTGTGGAGACCATCCTTTTTGATCTTACCCCCTTCGAAAAGAGGCAGTAAAGCAACATTTGAAAAAAGTCACATGAGAGCAAAATAAGAAAGATATCATTTATCGGCTTTAAACCTAAATAACTATTTTTAAAACAAAATAAGAAATTTAAAAATTCTAATACTTTATGGTTTTGCAATATTAGTTTCAGTAAGACTGAAGTCTCAAATAAATCTGTCCTTTCAAATGCCTTATCAGAACAGGAAGTTTTAAATTTTTCTTACTGATAAACTGACATGTTTGAACAGTGTTAGAAGGTTGAGCTAAGCAAACTGAAGATGCCAGCTTCATTTCATAGCACAGACAGCAGGACGGGTTTGTGTTTCTAGATTACGACCTCTGTGACTCCATGGTGCACTTCAATAATGGACAGCTCTTTGTTTCACTCTTCCTTTAGAGAAAAAGTGGAACAAAGGTAAAAGCATAATAGACTTCATCTTACAAAAAGGACATTGCGACAGCAGATGAAATGTATGCTCGGTGAACCACAGCTGTGCGCTCTATGGCCTCAGTCCATAACTGGGCAGCAGAAAGCCTGGAGAATCCAGATGCTATGCCTTGCTCTGTGGCCCCTTACCTTTGAGATCCTTCACACCCTTCAGCAGCCTGTTACTATGAAACTTCCCAGTATCTGTCAGAAAAGCCATAAACCATTTTAGGGTAAATTTGAGATTAGCAAAATAGTATGACTTTGACAATAAAAACTTATTTTTTTGTTTTTATTTACAAATGTTACAAACTTCTAACTTGTTTATAAACACCAATTACATTTTGTATATAATTAATAAACACAAATAGAAGTGATTCCGGTTATAATAAAATGCTTTAGGATAAATTTAGCAGAACGGGGAAACGTCTACTCTAAAATAAAAAGTATGATAGAAGGGAATTTTCAAAGACTCAGTCAAACTTTGTGTTCACAGCTCATCGCGAAACTTAACATTGTGAACACGATCTTCTCCCTCAGACTGATCTGCAGATCCTATACGATCTATCAAAACAAAACTCGCTTGTTTGTGTAAATGGAGAGGCTAATACTAAGATTCATTTGGCAGTGAAGGACAAAGGAGGAAGACCCACACTTTAAACCTAAGGGCTTACTACAAAGCAGAGTAACCAATGTGGTGGGGTTCTGGGGTAACAGGAATCATAGACGCCATAGAAGAAAGCTGCAGAGCAATCCTTTATGGTTACAATCAGTTCACTCTCGATAAGGATGCCAACATCATTCCAAGGGAGAAAGACAATGCTTTTAACAAATGGTGCTGGAAAAACTGGATATTCACGTATAAGAGAAGATCGTTGCTTAGGCATCTAATCTTAACCCCCGACACAAAATACGTCCCACATGGACCAAACACCTAAATATCAGAGACTGAATCTCCTAGGGGAAATTTAGGTATAAGCATCACTATCTTTAGATTAGGCAATGATATTTTTTTTAGAATCAACACCAAAAACAACAGAAGAATGAATTAACTGGGTATCATCAAATAAAGACCTTTTGTGTATCAGAGGACACCATCAATAAAGACAATCCTCAGAAACAGAGAAAACTTTCCACAAGTGATATAAGGTAAGAGTCTTTTCTACAATGTACAAAGAATTTCCTCACTGAGAAAGGCTATACAGACAAAGGGCTGGGTATGGTTGCCCACACCTTAATCCCAGCATTTAAGAGGCAGAGGTAGGAGGATTTCTGTGAGTTCAAGGCCAGCATGGTCTACAAAGCAAGTTTAGGACAGTCAGGGCTACCCGGGGAAACCTTGTCTCGACAAACAAAACAAAAACAAACAAAAAAACTGGACACAGGTGAAGAGCAGACATTTCTCTAAAGATGATACACAAATGGCCAATGTGGACATGAAAAGATGCTCACCATCTGTACTATTTGGGAAACATAAGGAAAAAACAGGCTGAGGTACCACTTCACTCACTAAAGTACTGTGGGACAATGGTTTTACCCTGTAAAGATTTGTTTCTTGTACTTGTTTAATAAAATGCTGATTGGTCAGTAGTCAGGCAGGAAGTATAGGCAGGACAATGAGAACAGGAGAGTTCTGGGAAGAGGAAAGATTCAGTCTGCAGGCGTCATCCAGACACAGAGGTCGCAAGATGTGACTGCCTTGCCGATAAAGGTACTAAGCCATGTGGCTAACACAGACAAGAATAATGTGTTAATGTAAGATGTAAGAATTAATTAATAAGAAGACTGAGCTAATATGACAATCAGTTTATGATTAATGTAGACCTCTGTGTATTTCTTTGGGACTTAACGACTGCGGGACCTGGTGGGACAGAAACCTCCATCAACACCAAAAGACGGGTAGTAACAGGAGTTGTGGGAAAATTAGAGCCCTCATACTCTGCTAGTGGAGTGTAAAGCTCACAGCGCCCTTGAAAGATAGTCTAGATAAAAAGATTTATTTTATTATTTATTTGGTGTCTCTCTCTCTCTCTCTCTCTCTCTCTCTCTCTCTGTGTGTGTGTGTGTGTGTGTGTGTGTGTGTGTGTGTAAATCAGATCCCCTGGAGATGGAGTTTTGTGTGGTTTTGAACCACAGGATGTGCGTGCTGGGAACTGAACTCTGGTCTTCTGAAAGAGAAGTGTTAACTACTGTTCATTTCTTCAGCCCTTACCCTGGTTTTCTTTAGCCAACAGATAAAAAGTTACTGTATGACCCAGCAATTTTGCTTCTAGATACACCCTAGAAAAGCTAAAACATAATTTACCCAGAAACAAATAATAAATAAAATGTAATATTTCTAATATGTAAGATTACTCAGTAACAAAAGAAGTGAAGAACTGGTACATTATAGGACATAGGTGTATATTCACAGAAAATCACTTATTAGATAATTCCATTTCTATGAATTGTTAGGAATAGGCAAACTGATGAAGATGGGTTAGTGGCTGTCCAAGTTGTACAGAAGAACTGGGGGAAAGGAATGACTGGCAATGGTGTGCTGTTTCTGTTTGGGGATAACAAAAATATTCTAAAATGGACAATGGTGAGGAGGACACAAGTCTGTGACTGTATGAAACACAATTTATTTTTATTTTATGTGGTGGGTGTTTTGCCTGTCTGTATGTCTGTTCACCATATACATGACCTGTGTCCCAAGAGGTTAGAAGAGGGTGTTAGGTTCTTTGAAACTGAAGTTACAGAGTTGTAAACCGCCATGTGGGTGCTGGAAACTCAACCCAGCTCCTCTGAAAGAGCAACCAGTGTTTTAAACCACTGAGCCATCTCTCCAGCTCCAACATACACGTTCATTGTGTTAATTATATAGCATATGAGTTATTAAATAATCAATAGAGTTTTTAAACAATATTTTGCCCGAATTTTTCATCTTTAACAATGAACTGATCTTTCCCAATGTGCTAAGTGTGTTCCTCTAAAGAGCCTATTATATCAACACATATGTAGCTTTCCTTTCTTTTAAATTCTGATTTTATTTTTTGTTTCTTCCATTTCCTCTTAGCCTCTTTTTATATGATGGGAACTTATTACTGGTGTGGGGGAAGGACCATAAAACATTTATCAAGGGCTGCTTCATTTCTAAAACAAACTCTGATGATGATAATTTTCTTATTCATCATCAATCTTAGTTTTAAAAATTATCCTTTAATTACTTGAAACAATTAAAAATGCAATGCTAAAAATGCTGTGGGATGATCCTCTGTACACAGTGTGAATATATGTCGTTATAATTGATTTTTTTTACTTTTATCTGCATTTATTTCATGTTGAATTTATTCCCGTGCCAGAAGTTTTTGTTTCTTCAGTTTCTTCTGGGATATCTTTTTCTTCTGTGCAACCTCCTCTTCTGGCTTTGGAACAATCTGTTCCTTTTCAGTGAGGATCATCTCAATGTGGCAGGGAGAGCTCATGTATGGGTTAATCCGGCCATGAGCTCTGTAAGTTCTTCGGCGCATCTTAGGGGCTTTGTTCACCTGGATGTGCTCAATGACCAGAGAGTCTACATCTAAACCCTTCAGTTCAGCATTGCTCTCTGCATTTTTTAGCATGTGCAACAAAAATTCCGCACTCTTTTTTGGCCAACGACCCTGTGTCCAGCCCCACTGTTTGGCCTGGGCGCACCTACCGACTCCACCATTGTACCGTCGGAATGGCACACACTGCTTCTTCAAAGTGACATCTTTCAGATACTTGGTGGCTTTTCGGATATGCATACCCTTGATGGCCTGGGCCGTTTCACGGGTGTTCTTAAAGTGAACCCGAAGGTTAGATCCTCTCGATTTGCATGATTTTGTAGGGTTTTCCGGGTCAAGAGAGTAGCGAACCATCTTCACGGGTCACCTCTGGCCGCTTACAGGAAGAGGCTATAATTGATTTAATAAACAAGCTGATTGGCCAATAGCTGAACAAGATAAAGTTAGGCAGGAAAGCCAAACTGAGAATGATGGGATGAGAAAGGGCGGAGTCAGGGGATGCCAGCCAGTCGCCCAGGAAGCAGGACGTATAGAAAATGAGGTAATAGGCCATGAGCCACATGGCAAAGCACAGATGAGAAATACAGGCTAATTTAAATATGAGTTAGCTAATAACAAGCCTGAGCTATCGGCTGAGCATTTACAAATAATATTAAGCCTCTGTGTCTGTTATTTGGGAACTGGCAGGTGGGAGAGAAATGTCTGCCTACAGATAAAAGAACCTCAACCTTCCAAGAAACTCCACTGACTCACCATCGAGGGGCAGTGTTTTCAACAGGTTTTCCAGTTCCTTGTCTGTGAGCTCGATATAAAGGTTTGCCAGGAAACGGTGTACATCACTAGGCTCAATCCTCTCACCTGTCAAAAAAGATTGGCTGAGCATCACAGTTCAGACCATGCTTGACGTCTAACAAGAAGAGTCTCTTCATAATTAAAAGTACCCTAGTTTTCAGGCCAAAGATTAAAGTAAAAAGAAAAAAATTAAAGCTATAGCATCAGTAACTAAATTTATCTTCATGATATACATAAGCTTCTTTTACAGTGGCGAACAATAACTTCCAGAATGAAATTGTATAAATTTATTACATTTATTTTTTAGTGTATGTGCATGTGTGTGGTGCATGGGTGGAGGCCAGAGGAGAACTTGTAGGAGTCAGTGTCCTCTCTTTCACCACGTGGATCCTAGGACCCAAACTCAGGTCATTAGACTTGGCAGCACGTACTTTTACCTACTGAGCCATCTTCTCAGGCCCAACTCAATTCATTAAAAGATACTTAGATAAAATTTTTTCCAATATAATTTTATATTCATTTCTTTGCTTCTTTATTCTCCTTATGTGTCCCACATTGGCCTCAAAGTTATTTTATAGCTGAGACTGCCTGTGAATTCAGGAACTTCTTGCCTCAGTCTCCAAAATTCTGGGTTTACAGTTATGAGATGCTATGCTTAGCCAAAAAATCATTTTGATTTTTAAAAGAAGAATTACAATGACACAATTTAGTTGAAAACTTCATCCAGACTTGTTATGCCTTTCTCTACAGTGTTTACAAAGCACCGCTGAAGTAATTATAGCATCATAAACAACAGACTAAATAGAATCTCATTCCAAACCTAAGGGGAACTTTAAAACATGGAATTTTAATCAAATATCATTATCAAGTATATAAAAATACCAGAATTTTTGCAATACTGAAGCACTGAGTATTGAGAAATATCAGTGACTATAAAATGTGGTTAACTCAAACCCCAGTTTTATAACTTTTCCACTCACCTGTAAAGTCTTTCAGCATTTCCAGCAGTGTTTGGAGAGGAATTTTCTCATCAACTATAGGAGAAGATGAGATCCACATTACGATGTAGCAGGGACTATGGGACTCTGTGCACATGTAGGGACGCCTCGCAGAGACTATGGGTCTGTGTGTACATGCGTGGGGACAGTTCCAGGGACTATGGGACTCTGTGTGCATGCGTGGGGACAGCTCGCAGAGACTATGGGACTGTGTGTACATGCATGGGGACAGCTCGCAGGGACTATGGAATTCTGTACATGCATGGGGACAGCTTGCAGGGACTAGGGACTCTGTGTATATGTGTAGGATGGCTCGCATTGTTATCCTTTGGGCACCATCCCCATTGTTCACACACTTCAGAAACAGTGACGGAACAGACTTTCTAGGCTATCACTTTGTCTTTTCTCCCTTGGCAAGCATCAGAAAAGGAAGATTCTAGAGTGACATCAGCAAGAGGATCAACTTGAGAAACCTACTACTGTCTCCTGTGTCTTCCTTAAAAAGGAGAAAAACTATATTTTGGGTGGTTTCTGAAGGTGACCCTGGTGTATAGCAAAGGAGTGGTGGGAATCTCAGGCTGGACGGACTGGGAAAGAAGAAAGCATCCTGAATGTCACTCTACCTTGGTTGTAATCAGTGCGGAGCTCAGTAGGGACATGACAGTCAGGGCTCCTGAAGCCCCATTTCCACCACAGATACCATAGTGTCCTGAGACACGGCCTCAGAGGGCTCTTATGGGGGTCACTGGTGGTGTTCATTAGGCTGAATTTGGCACCATCTTTTCATTCTGCTCCCAGTTCAAGGTACTTGCACACACAGAGCCACCTTTACCATACAGCCAAGAGGTGTGTCTATGCCAATGTCAGGCTCTGACTCTTCACAACTCTTAAGCCATACAGACATCTATTTATTTCATAAATAACCTATAGCAGGTATTTTGTTACTGTGGTGGAAAGAGAATGACCACATTCTTCAACCAACAGACATAGAATAACTAAATGGATTAAAAAAAAAACCCATGATCCTCAATATACTCAAGGACACTGACAAAAACACCACAGTTTCACATTCCAGCTAATGGGGATATGAAAGCTTTTCCACCAAGATTTATCACAAGACAGCTGTACTCACTCTCATCCCTTCTATTCAACATAGTACTGAAGTGCTAGTAAGAGTGGTAAGAAAAAAATAGCGACTTTGGGAGGGAAGGGGCAAAATGAGGTGTCAGGTACAGAAAGAAAAACACCGCATGGTTTCAAGAATACACACCGAGGGTCACACAGCTGAACTTTGGAGATAAGAAGTAGAATACTGGCTAACAGGGGCTGGCCCAGGAGTAAAGTTGGGAAGATGAGGGCAAAGAATGCAGTGTTCAGCTAGAGAGGAGAAATGGTTTAAGACATCTGCCATACAGTAGTTAATGCAGGTGTATTCTGTATCTGAATGCTTAGTAAGAGTAGATTTTATGTGTGCTCATCCCCCAAATGAAGCAGTAAACATGTTAATCAGCAGGATAAAGCTGTTCCAAGATTGCGCACACATTCAAAAGAACATTCTGCAAATGATTCATTCAATTTCTTGTCACTTAAAATATTAAAAGTCTTAAAATGCTAAAAATTTCGGGAGCTGGAGAGATGGCTAGGAGCACTGGCTGCTTTTTCAGAGGTTCTGAGTTCAATTCCCAGCTCCCACATATGGTGGTTCACATCCATCTATAATGAGATTTGGTGCCCTCTTCTGGCTTGTATGTGCATATGCCAGAACACTGTATACATAATAAGTAAGTAAATAAATAAATCTTTAAAAAAATTAAAAATTTCAATGATGCAACTTCTGGCTTTTGGTGAATGAGATTTGTTTATATATGATACTTGTGAGAGCAAAAATGTCATAGACCAAAGAATAATGCTTTATTTTTTTCAGATAGGAAACCAGCTGCTCATGTGCTAAAATACAATCAGCTGTATTGCCTGGTGTCTCCCACTTGGTTCTTCTTGGCTCTCCCCTCTTCTTTGAAAAGGATATGTAACACAAACAAACAAAAACAAACTTAGATACACACAAGGTTCTTTGAACTAAATCGGGATACCATTATTTGAATGTACATCCTCTTTACAACTCATATAGAATTCATATGCCATTTTAATACTATTAAAAGGTGAGATTAAAAAACTTGGTGGTGGTGGCATGTGTGTGTGTGCATGTGCACATGGGTGTGCACGCTCGTAAGCACACTATGGTGCACAGGGGGTGGTCAGTGGGCAGCCCTGGGTGTTGTTCCTCACCTACCTTGTTTGAAGCAGGATCTGTGTTATAACTGCTGCCTATGCCAGGCTGCCTGACTCTCGAGCCTGTGGGGAGTCTCCCATGTCAATGCAGAAGTGCTGGATTACAGTCATAGTGCTATGCCCCTTTATACAGGATCTGGGGATTTGAACCCAGGGCCCCATGCCTGCATGGCAAGGGCTTTAGCATAGGGCCATCTCCTTAGCCTTGAAAGTAGAATTTTAATAGGTTAGTCCATGAGGGCTCTACCGTGTAATGATACAGCAAGAAGCACTCAGTGGATGCAGGGGCCTTAATCTAGGACTTCACAGCCTCCCCAACTGAGAAAATAAGGTTCTCTTCTTTACAAATTATACAGTCTATGTAAGTATATTGCAGCGGCACGAAGAGCGACATTTGATGTCTGATCAGATGCTTACCACCAACATGCATGCTTTGACTCAGATCTCTAAGCTCCGGATTTGAAAGCTTGACTCCCATATTGTTCAGAACTGTGTTCAGGTTGTTGGCATCGACTCTACCACCTAAAGAACAGGGCACAGAGACGATTAAATGGCACTAAGAGGACTTCTTAGATTTTCTGATACACACACCACACTGAATTTTTTGAGCAGTATGTCATTACACACAGAGCTTGGATACTATTTTGGGATCATTATCTACCTAGTCATTCAAAGTCTATTATTTAATTAGAACTAACCCTTTGAGTCTTGACTCGAGGAACCTACACAGACGAAAGCTTAAAATGGCAACAGATACTCAGGGATTTTGGTTTGTGCACAGAAAACATTCTTTTCTCTGAATAATACACAGGGTTGAATGTTAATGGCTGAAACCCCAATTCTACTTGTATTTGCTGCTGATCAAATCCTTTGAGTCACTGGTAATCATTTCTATAATTTTTGTTACATAAACTCAAAATGTGGTATTTCCCTTACTGTGTGGAACTTCCTCTTGTAAGAAGAGACACAGAGGAGACATTTGTCAACTCGTTCAGCGCTCGTTGTCATGGTGACTATATCAATGCGAGGATCACAACCTTATTTGTATTCTCATTGCACTTCTCACTCACCTTTGAGAGACTTCACGACTTCCAGTAACCGGTTCTTAAAGACCTTGCCATCATCTACAAAAAAAAGGAGGGGGGCAAGTTTCAGGTAACAGAGAAATAATCTGGTAATTAACTACAATTAGTTCAGCAAAACTAAAACCTTAATACTTGCATTAAACAGTGCTCCATTAAAATAGAATTTGAGAGTTTAGAACACGATGGGGCTACTGGAAAATTTAGGAGAAGTACAATTGTGTGAGTGTGCATTGTGTGTGTGTACTTGTATCTGTGTGTACAAGCATGTGTGTATGTGTACGCACATGTGTGTGCTTGCTCCACCTCTCCTTTTTTTACCCCTCTCTAGGGTAACATAATTCTTTCCTTTCTTTAATTCCATAATCATCTGCAGGTATCTGTGAGTAAGGCTAGCATCGGGTACTCCTTCCTCTGGACAGCATAGTTCAACATGGTGGGCATGCTTATTCCCAAATTAAAAGTTAAGAATTTCATAGGTGAGAATTTCCCTCAAGAATAAGTTAACATTTTACTTTTTTAGAGACAGATTTAAATTTCTTTAGTCTTAGGGAAAAAATTTTAAGTATTAAAAAGCCCAAAAATGCCCTAAAATCATATCAGGATTTGAAATACCATCGAAAGGCAGATTTTCCATCAGTTTCGAGAGTTCGCTGTCTGAAAGCTCTATTCCCATTTTTGATATAACAGTTTCCACATTTTTGTTATCCACTTCTCCTCCTAAAAAATCAATATGAATCATTACATATGAATCTAACGCATCATCTAATAATTCTAAATGGGGAAATAAGCTATGACTACATTGCATGAGAAGGTGCTGAATGAAGCAGGGGGCAAACATTTCTACAGGGTACCCACTATCACAGTCGAAGAAATTTGATCCCCAAGTGCTAATAAAAGAAGGCACACGGGGCTTGAAAGATGGCTCAGCAGTTTTTGCTTTCACAGAGGCCCAGAGTTTGGTTCTCAGCTCCAGGGGTAACTGATGCCTCTAATTTCCTTGGGTACCTGAACTCAGGAACACACACCCACATTCAGACGTATGTACATGCACATGACATTTTTAAGCGTCAAGGCAACTCTGAATGCAGAAATACCCACACCACGCATCCCTTTCTTCCACTGCATACATGAAAGCAGTTGCATACACTAAAGTGTTATCTGCCAGTCTCATTATTAGACATTATAAGTTATCTGAAGTATTTACCAAAGTTTGTGGCAGCTATTATCTTGCTGCTATAGAGATTGGCTACTCTAAAATAAAAGTAAATATATTGAAATGAAAAAAAAAACACACCAGAAAACAAGCAAATTGCCACTGACTGGTTTTAAGCATTCAACAAATGGGTCAAATGCCACAATTCCCATGACAATTGAAGGATGATAAAGCAGAGTTACTATAAATGCTGAGCATTTTGGATTCAGGATTGCCTGCTCACCTGTGGCAGCTTTCAGTCTATCCATCACCTTTCCCAGATCAGTCTTCCCATGAGCTATGAGAAAAGAAACAATGGAATTTATAACAAAAACATGAAAAATAAGATACATCTGTGGTAAAAAATCCAATAAAAATCTCCACCATCTGAATCTTCCATTTACTTATTAAATTCCTGGAACTCAAGAAATTAACGTGATCTCGATGCACTTACACCTATGTAATTGGGTCAGGACAAGTGTATGGTCCACCGTGCCTGGGAGTCATTATAAACAGTTTTTGAAAATGTTACTGGATTTGATCTAGGCTTCCAGTAATTAAACTCCATGTATTAACCAACAGTTGAGTCAGGGGCCGCTAGCCTAGCCCACTATGTTCTAGGATTCCTTCCTGCAGGAACTAATGCCTGAACTACTCAATGTATTGGTACAGATGGTGAGAAATTCAGAAAGACAGAAGAGATTTTATATGGAAGAGAAATTGAATAAAGAGAAAAACCTAGGAACATAAAGATGTGGAACTGCAGAGTTTAAGGAGAAGAAAACAGGACAAGCTGTGCTATAGAGGAGAGGGAGCTGGAAGGTTTCCTGCACCATCATCAGAGCCTCGGATTTCACTGACCGGGAACAGGTGGAAGAAAGGGCCTGTTGACTTCTCTACCGCTTTCCGTATCATTATAGTGTGTGTGTGTGTGTGTGTGTGTGTGTGTGTGTGTGTGTGTGTGTACAGGGTATCAATATATAGCTCTGACTGTCCTGGAACTCACTCTGTAGACCAGGCTGGCCTTGAACTCACAGAGATCTGCCTGCCTCAGCCTCCCGAGTACTGAGATTAAAGACGTTTTAGTAATTCTTTCAGAAACAGATATGCAATGGTGATAAAGATCCAAGTTTTACTTTAATAGCTTCTTCTCCAATTTTTCTAACATGTATCATCTGCCATCAGTTACATCTACTTTAAAATACACTAGATATGACACAGAGCTAAGAATATGCCTGGAGGAGTCTGTAACACTTACCATCCACTGGTAGGTCTTCTGACAGCTTTGCGAATTCCTCTTCACTGAGATTGATTCCCAGTCTTTTGAGGAGATTGTCCAGGCTATTTACATGAACCTTTCCCTCTTGGGAAAAAGATAATATGGTAATAAAAAGATGAACGTTACCAAATCCTTCCACATGCAAACCCCTTACTAGTACCTTTAATGATTTTAACTGGTTTTAATTACACCAACTTACTAAGTTGAAACTATTTCCAAGAATTTCATTTCCTGTACTTTTTCAAATTTTTTTTTCTTCTGTGTTTTGACTTAAAGCCAGGACCTCACACATGCTAAGCAAGCAGCTCTACCACTGAGTCACAGCCACAGCCTTTCTGTATAGTTTTGGGATAGTATTTATCAAAGAGAACCCTGCATAATAATTGCAAAGCAGAAATGAGGTGGCAGTCACAATAGAGTGTTTGCATGAGGCTATCTGGTGGCTTCCTAGGGCAGTGGGACATCTGGCTTCCGAACATAATATTCCTATCATTCTGTTCTTATAGATCCCTTTCCTGTATAGATCCATGATAAATTCTGCATGATGTTTGGAAGTCACAAGTGAAGTGATTTCGGGCACTCAGGGCCCTCAGATTCCTTCATCATATCTCACAATTCCATGGCTTAATCTTGGAATAAATCTATTGATCTATGTTGCTCCTTGTAACTATGTTTCCCCAATCAAATTCTAAGTGAAACAATGACCACAAATAACATTAAAATAAAATAGTACAAAAGAATGTGTTTTATGCCTTAAATTTTTTTCAACAAAGCTGAAACCTCAAATAGTCTTGTTCAAGTACACACAGAAAATCAATAAAATAGTTAAAAATAAATTTCATCTCAGTTACAACATGAGGGGGACTTTACAAAGACAAAAACTATGCATGCAAGATGATCTAGAACTCCCTCTAAGAGAGTGGTTCTCAGCTCATGGGTCATGACCCCTTGAGGGGGTCAAATGACCCTTTCACAGGAGTTACATATCAGATATATTGCATATCAGATATTTATGTCATGATTCGTAACAGTAGCAAAATTACAGTTATGATGTAGCAATGAAATAATTTTATGGTTGGGGTCACCACAACATGAGGAACTGTATTAAAGGGTCACAGCATTAGAAGAGTTGAGAAGCACTGCTCTAATATAAAATATGTGCTCTTGGTTATAGTATAGATAGATACAAAGAATCAGAAACAAGGAGGTATATAGCCAAGCAAGGATTCACAATTAACGATGTAATGAACGGTGAACGCCCCCGAATGTCGTCTAATTGAGTTGCTGCTTACCATTGACGGATTTCACACCTTTCAGCAGTCTGTTGTAATACACCTTCCCAGAGTCTAAGGGAAACATGGTTCATTTAGTGAGAAACTGACGTGATAGCACAAAAGTGCACAATACAAATCATTTAGTAACATTTTAAATAGAGTTGTCTCCAGCTGCTGAGATGGCCTGGAGGGTAAAGGCATTTGCTCTACAAGTCTGATGACGAACACCTATGTACAGGTGATTGGAGAGAACTGACTTCACAAGATCATGCATGGCCTCCACATCTATCATGAACACAATAATCATAAAAAGTTAAGCAAAATTAGGAGAATTGTCTCTACTTTGTATACTATTTAATTTGAGACAGTGAAGTTGTGGAACAGAAACTTTCCTCACTGTGACAAACCTCTCTTCTTTAGTGCCTGAGGGATTCCACATGCTAGATGTTGCTTCTGATCTTTCCCATTTGCCATAGATACAATACTTTTCTCTCCTTTTTCTTTTCTCACTTTATGATGGAACCAAATTAGTGGCCTAAAGATGACATGCTTTATGGTTGACATTAACTTTTGTCTCCAGGCTTCTGGCACTTCCAATATAAAGTATCAAAGACAACAGGGCAAAATTATTCTATAACAATTCAATGCCCTTCCTTCCTTTCTTCCTTTCTTCTTTCCTTCCTTCCTCCCTCCCTCCCTCCCTCCCTCCCTCCCTTCCTTCTTGCCATCTATTCTCTCTCCTTCTCTCCCTCCCTTTCTTCCTTTATATTTTCTTTCTTCTTACCTATTTTTAAAGGAAAATATACAGTAGAGTTAGAAAGTTTTAAAAACTTACAGACAAAACAAACAAAATCCACACAAAACAAAGAGGATCATGGAAGTCCCACGGATCTTTCCCCGGCTCACCATCAGCTGGCAGTGTTTTCAGCAACCTTTCTTGTTCCTTCTCTGTGAGTTCAATCCCAAGGTTCTTTAAGATGTTCCTCAGGTCACTGGAATCAACCTTGTCTCCTTTCAAAAGAGGGAGTCCCAGGCACATGGGCTTTGAACACGGTGTCCCAGGCACATTGACTTGAATACAGTGTCCCAGGCACATGGGCTTTGAATACAGTGTCACGGGTACATGGACTTGAATACAGTGTCATGGGCACATGACTTGAGTACAGTGTCAAGGACACATGGACTTGAATACAGTGTCATGGGCACATGGACTTGAATACAGTGTTATGGGCACATGGGCTTTGAATACAGTGTCATGGGCACATGGACTTGAATACTGTGGGATTTTATCTTGAGTTGCACAACTTACTCTGTGTGGAGTTAGTTGTTAGGTTGAAGAACTGACTGCAGAGTCAATGGGCATGCTTCATGGTATTTACTGGCTTTACATAAACTAGGGAGTGATTTTTTTTTAAACTAAAAGTAGGAAAGAGAACTTCTAGAATAAAATCTGATCAGTGAATTACCAAAACACTGATTCTTATATGAGTTACTCTTCAGAAATATTTGTGTAGCAAGAATTATTCAATGCTTTCAGTAAAACATGGTTTTTAACTGTCCTAAGCATTACTCTCCCATGTTCTATAGGGTTTTAGATAGTTTTAAGTATTTGTGAAATGAGGTACATTATTTCAAATTGACAGTATAACACATCTCGGCATCTTAAGTTGGCATGAGGGGCTTTATATGTCTATATTTCATTACAAAACATTTTAATTTTATATTATTCTAGAAACGCTACAGGAAAATGAGGTGCTACTGATTAGAGTCCCTAAATAATTTCTATTATTCCAGTTACCTTTAATGTAAGCATTAACGCTATGAGAATCGCAGCACGTTCTTACTCACCTGTGAAAGCCTTCAGCTTTTTCATCAGTGTATCTAGAGAGACCTTCCTGAGAACTGGAATAAAGTGTGAGAACAGAGAAGATAAATCATCATTTGTTGTTGCAAAGGCCTTAACCTACGTGCTTTATGTGTTTATTTAAGAAATGTACTAGTGGGGGTTGGAGGAATGATTTAGTGGTTCAGAACCCATGTTGCTCTTCCAGAGGACCCATGTTCAATTCTCACCACCCAGTTGTCTGTTACTCCTATTCCAGGAGATCCAGTGTCCTTTCTGGCCTCTACTGGCACTGCATGCATGTGATGTATAGATGTACACAGAGGTAAAATATTCATACACATAAAATAATAAAGTTTTTAAAAGAAAAGAAATATGCGAGCAACATTTTCTGTTATTATTTTATCCAATCCCTCTGCTTTCATGAGTCTCATAAAGAAAACCTTAAAAGGACAAAATTCTGTTTCTATAATATAAATTTAATTCACAGTTCTAAGATCTCAAACTCAAGCGTGTTAGTGGTGGGAATAAATTCAGAAGTACCCTTATCTCAAGAGCTTGTTTTTTGCTATTCAAAGTGTAGAAGAATGTCTATTACTGATTATAACATGGGTGGAAAATACAAAAGGCAAGCTTTTAAACACAAGCTTTTAGCACTGACTTTGGTAACCGGTTGCTTATGTGCTTTGCCCATATGTATAGCTTTCTGGTTACATCATATTAGATGGCCATCCCTAAAGCCCCTTATCCAAGGACTTTTATTATTAAAGATGCTCTTTAAAAAAATACAAACCAAAAAAACCAACAAACTAGGACACTTGAAGACCCCACTCACCACCGGCAGGGAGGTTTTGTACCAGATCCTTGTATTCGTTGTCCTTGAGCAGGATCCCTAGCTTTTCCAGCAGAGGTTTCAGATTGCTGGTGCTGACCTGCCCATCTGAAGAGAGAGAGGCCCGTGAAGAAAAGCCCAAAGCTCCCAGGGCAGCTTCTTAGAGCTTTCAGAGCTATGTTCCCTCCTGCAAACACTCAAATTGTCAGCTCTCAGAAATATTCCATATCAGGTATCTTACAGAAGGGTCCTGCACTCTCCAGGGCCTGGTGACAGGCTCTCTTCAGTTATCTGCTCGTATTAGTAATGTCTAAAATATGAGGAAATCCTATTTTACGTATATTAACATTATTTTAAACTGTCAGATTCTACTTAGAAATATTGCTAAAGTTTCAACAGCGAAAGTGTAAAATCCTGTAATGGGGTGAGGCTTGGGGGTGTAAGCCGGATAAGCACGTCCCTCCCCAAGGCTGCTTTCAGTGAGGGGATTTTAGCACAGCAGCAGAAATAAACCAGGACCAGCGCTGTTAACTGTTTCCATCACAAAAACGATACCAGATGAGGTAATACGTTATTTACAATCAGTAAATTTAGTCATTTACACTTTAAAGTATCATGTTGTTCATGACAAATATGTAGAATTTCATTTTAAACAAAAACAAATACTAAGGAAATTCTGGTTCTGCAGGTAACTATGAGTTGCGTCTGAACAATATCTGGGGTTGATTTAAGATGGCTGAACTCCAAGTCTAATTTTTATTTCCTCCTGATTAAAGCCCTTGCATGACTGATAATGTCTCCCAGTTACCCCCTTTCTCTAAAATGTAAAATTCTAGTCTATTTCTTTTGTTCAAGAGAGGAAACAAAATCTTGAGAAAGAGGGGAGCTTTCCCCTTAGGTCGAAGATAGAGGGAGGCTCGGCAGCCGCAGCAGAGGCTGTCACATAAACGGAGCACCAATTTATATAGACATATATCTGAGCTTCGGCGGCACGCAAGGATGTTCTCAAAACTGTAGACACGAGCATCGTGTCACTCACCTTTCAGAGACTTCACTTTCTCCAGTAACTTGTTTTGAAAGATCTTTCCATTATCTGTAAGAAATACAGGATTCAAGTCACAGAAATGTGGATAATCATGAGCATTTGCTCAGGAAAATTGACTGTTAGGATCTTCAGTATATATTTTTTCTTATAAAAAAATGTGAGAGCCAGGGAGATGACTCAGTGGGTAAAGATGCTTGCTGTCAAGCCTTAGGACTCAAGTTCAATCCCCTGGACCCGTATGGTAGAAAGAGAGAACCTACTGCTACACATTGTCCTCTGACCTCCATACATGTACCGTGGCAAGAGTACACTCACACACATGCACACACACAAGAAATTAAATAAACAAAAATGCGAGAGAAAAGTGGGGAAATTTAGTACATCAGGCTCTATATAACACACAGATACACACTTCTTTTATTCTTCCGCAGTCCTGTGCTTGCTCGCTCCTAAGGTAACCCTTTCTCTTTCCACAAACCCTGCTTTACTCTTTGGCATAGCCAGCGTAATGAAAAGGAATATCTTATCTAAACTGGGGGTGTAGAGAGGATTCATGGCAGGGTTCAGGGACAATCTAACCTTTTGATTTCTACTTAATGTAGTGTTATGAAATGAGAATATCTTTGTCACAGAGAAATCCTAAAGCCCTTTCATTACACCAGATGTTGAGATGCTTACCGTCAAACTGCAGATTTTCCATCAGTTTGGAGAATTCTTCATCTTTGTACTCTAGCCCCATGTTTTTCAGAACAGTTTTTACATCATCAATACCAATTTTTTCTCCTTAATAGTAAAGATTAACAGAGTGACACACATGGAATTTAGCACAATTGTAAATAATTAAACCACACAATCTAAGTACAGGGTGGGGAAAACCATGACCACTGAATATCAAAAAACAACGCCATTCAAAGGAACCTGATTATTGTAGAGACTATCAAGAGATGAGAGGTTACTGTCAATGCTGGCCATGAGAGTATGCCAGTAGGAATACTGAGAACATAAACTGCCAAAGCTACTGCTTTGAAGTTCCCCTGTATTGGTTTCATCTCCCTTTGGCTTCTTGAGATCAATGACTGAGGGCAAAAAGATACAAAGGAAACCCTGTTTCTATGAGCAGTTGCAGACTTTGCTGGAGGACATCTAGAAATCCTTGCCAGCCCTTCTAAGAACTGGGTGGATAGCTGTCAGTTAAGAATTCTCCCATCCAAGCACTAACCAAGGCTGACCCTGCTTAGCTTCTGACATCAAGTAATATCAGCTGGGTAAGTACAAAGCAATATGGGCAGAGAGCAATCTAAGAATTCTCATAGGATGCTTCTTCTACCCAACCTTCTCTCTCTTCTTCACTTGGAACCAGACTTGAAGCTTCTAGCCTTGAGGCCTCTCTATTTCCTCCTTCCATAAATATTTCTCTTCATAATGCCTTTGTCGTATTTAATCCAATCTTGGTGCATGGTTCTTGAAGAACATGTACTAACAATGGAACTCGCCATGGGAATGATGGCCAGGTGTTGTGTATCTCTTCGTTCAGCCAGAAGGCTGCAAATGGCTTATCCCAAGCTTACCAATGTGTACTGGAGTCTTTTTTAAAAAAAGTTTCATTTCGTTTTATTGTTGAATTTGGCTGCATTACAGTAAGGAAAACAAGATGTATTACACACTAAAGCTGGGCTTGGTGGCATATGCTTTTAATCCCAGCACTAGGGAGGTAGAGGCAGGCAGATCTCTGTGAGTTCGAGGCCAGCCTGGTTTACAAAGCAGTTCCAGGACAGGCAGGGCTGTTTTTTGTGAAAAAACAAAACAAAACCCTGTCTAGAAAACAAAAACAAACAAACAATTAAAAACAACACTAGAAAACACTGTAATTTCTGGCTATTGGATAGAAGAAAAATTGAACAAATAGGTGTCACAGGTCACAGAATTAACGTAGCAATAAAGGCATGAAAAAACATATACAGGAGCTGGAGATATAGTTCAGTGTTTAAAAGCACTTGCTGTTTTTCTAAAAGACCTGAATTTGGCTTATAACTGCCTGTAACTTCAGCTCCAGGGAATCCAACACCCTCTTCTGGGCTCTGTGGGCACCTGCACACATGTGACATATACTCACACTGTCACATGTGCATAAATTAAAATACTACAAAAAGTTAAAAATATATTACTGTAAAAAGATCAGGATTCTATATTTACATCAACTATCTTACCTGTAAAGGTTTTTGCTCCATCCATCACCTTAATTAGGTCAACTTTCCCATTAGCTACAAATAAAAGGGTCAGAGGAGACATGCGATTAGTATAAGTTCAGAAGTCACATGCAAAGGGAGAAACTTACCCATAAATTTCCAGGACACCTTGAAGTGGGCAGTGGGGTGCCTTAATAAAGACGGCCTTGGTCTTCAAGGTCTTTGCTGTTCCAGAGGAATTATAGGATTGCTTTTATAACCCTGTGTAAAACTGAAACTTATTACATTGAATGTAGATTGCTTTATGTAATATGGGCACAATAATAAAATTAATTCTCCCTACCTGTAAATTGAAATTACTTTGGTTTATTGTTGGGTCCCTATCTGGGATTGGTAGATAATCTTTAAAGTCTCACATGCAACCTGAGAGCTCAAGAAATCTTCATTATACATTAACCACCCTTAAGTATTTTGAGGTAGCAATGGCAAATAGACTAATACATCTGATCTCCTTACTCTTCTCAGTCTGCTCAGATTTTCTCTGTCTTGTTGACTCAGGATTGGCAGGTTGTCTAGAAACTCAGCCTTTCTCCTAGGCTATCCAATTGGCTGCTGCATTGTCCATGCAGCTTCTCTGAAGTCTTTGTATATCTGTGACCTCAGCTGTAATGTCTTTGCTTTAATTTCTGGTTTCCTGTGAGCATTCTCACTTTTTTCCCCTCACTTTAGCTAAAGGTTTGTTGATTTCATTTATGCTTAAAGAAAACAAGCATTACTTTGGTTGACGTTTTATCTTGCTTTCCTAGTCTTTTGTTTATTTCTACTTCAACTTGTACTGTTTCTTCTCTTCTGCCGCATTTGGTTCTGGCTTGTTTTTCCTTTCCCAGTCCCCTGAGGTTTACCATTAGGTTGTTTGTTTGAGAACTCTGTTGATGTCAATCCTTTATCCTAAGTTTCCTCTAGAGAACTGTTTTTGATGCATTTTATAAATTTTGGGTTATTATGTTCATTTTTCAAAAGTTTTATTTTATCTATTTTTTTAATGCCTATTTTCTGATATGATTACCTTTGCTCTCTTGGCTTCCCTCTACATGAAATCCTGCCCAACCCTTTAGTCTTTCACTTTTGGTCTCTCTATATCCTTAAACTGAATTGAGTCAAGTGGTTGAGTTTCATTTCTTTATTCATATTTTCTGTCTCTTGATTGTAGAATATTCAATGTTGTTATCAATGGATAAGGAGTGTTTTCTGTTTGTTTCAATATTTTAAAAACTTCTGCTGTTTGAAGTAACCCTATGGCCTTCATGAAGCCAGATATGAGAAGGGAGGACCTAATATCTGTCCTGGACTTCTTAGACTTTTGAGAAAGAAAAAAAAAAAATCCTCGAGAGTGGGTAAAATCACTAGGTGACAAAGAAAAGGTTTAAAATGTCAAATTTATTTCTAGATATTTTATGTAATGTTTTGTTGCTTTAAAAGGAATATTGCCTATTTCTATTTCTATTGGCTTATTCCTAACTAGGGAAATCACTTGAAATTTTGATTTTTAATATGGCACAAAAGCCCATGAACCAAAAATAGCATCTCTAAAACTCAATGATTTTAATAGACTTCTTTTGGTTTGTTTTCTAAGTTTAAAAACACACAAAAATAAAATCTGAAACTATGGGTAAATATGTTTATTTTTCCCCAAAATTACCTTATTTAATTTTCTCATTGAAGTAGTTAGAAGTTTTACAGTTGGTACCTAAAATGTTATTTGTAATGATAGGGTTTCCTAATAATTTGAATATTTATCTTAATACCAATTAAATCTAGTTTCTAAAATTCTTAGCTGTACAATTAAAACAGAGCTTCCTTTAGGGACACATAGTGCCCTCTAACAGGCATACCATCAACCGGCAGGCTGTCCCTCAGCTCTTCCACCTCCTTGTTGGCAAGCTCGATACCCATGATATCCAGGAAAGACTTCAGGCTTTTGACATCAAGTGTTCCTCCTTAAGAAAGCAAAAAGAGAAAGTGAGAGAAAGACACAAAGGAATGAGAAAGTAAACAAAAGATGTAAAATATGAAAATCACATCCGTGTTTTTACAGACTATGTGTAACTAAGAAAAATATAAAAAAACCCTAGATTTTGCATTTTTGTATTGTTATTAGTGTTCATTACAAAACCCCCTGTAATCTCCACTTGACTTTTCCAGGAAAACAGAGAAGGTCAAGAGCAATAAGGTAAGTACAACCTGTTTTTACAACTCTACCCCGTGACAAACCTATTAGAACAAAGGAGTTCTTCAGAACACTATTTGGCTTAATGGTCCTGGACCCGGAGTCAGCTCACACTATATCCCTTCCAACACTTCTAGTAAAGAGCAAAAGCACTTCTCCCATTGCCAGACTGCCAGGCTGGTTTTGTCTATTAATGAACAACAACCATAAAGTTGGCAAAATGATAATATCTTTCCATTACAATTTTATGGTATATATTTAAATAACAAAGCTTTTTATTTTGGTAATAAAATTAGTACGAATCCAAATGTAATGTTTCCTTCAAATAGGATACAACAAGACTACTTTGTGAAGCCTAAAGATTCCAGACAGACACAGTAGTATGAGCTTTAACTCACCTCTGAGAGATTTCAACTCCTTCAGGACTCTAGCCCAGTGCACTGTCCCATTATCTGTGTGGGGATAGACAGATGAGAGAAGAGAGTGCTAAAACAACCAAGCATGGAAAGAGACCCAATCATTCACGCTCAAGAACAGGGCGCCGAAGGAGTCCTCAGAATAAAAAGGAAGGTATCCAGAAGTTAAGATTGAAAAGACAAAAACACTAAGTTTAAGAGTCTTTCCTTTGTTGGAGGAAAATAAAACATAAGCAGCAACACTAATAAGCTACAAGGACCAAGGAGAAGACAAAGCGAGGTAACAGCAGATAAGGATCGAGGCGGAAAATGGTTGTGGGTAGACAGTGTACACTTCAAATTATATGAAAATATTTTCCAGGTTCTATATACGATTTTTTTTTGCAGTGCTGGTAACCAAACCTATGGCCTCATACAAGCAAGGCAAGCACTCTACCACAGAGCTACAGTCCCTTTAACCCTTAGAAAATGTAAAATATAAAACTGGTGGGAGAAAAAAAATCGAGAACCGATACAGTTCACTTAATGTGTTACGTGATTTACACACAACGATTTAGGAGACCAATGGATGCTGTGGACTGGGCTTTGATCAGAGCAAAACCATTCTATCAACATGGCCGGGGCTCACAGAGGACAAAGCCCTCAAACCACGTATCTGGATGTTGTCAGGATTTCTGTATTTTAGCCTTTTACTTTGATGCATTTTCAGAGTTATAGAAACTGGGAGATACAGTGTGAAGAATTCTCACAATTCTTTTCATCTTACGATATTTGTTTTGTTATTCCCAGACTTGTATCAGTCTCAGCACACACAAACCCTATACAGCCGTATGCAAATACCATCAATGCTCCTTTGCCGTCACAGACCGCAGCGAAGCATAGGCCTTTTCGTCAGCATAGGCCATCACCCCAGTCTCTGCCTCTCATCATTTTCACAAGCCATTTATTTTGTAATATAATCTTCAATCTGGAGTGAGAGCCTTTAAACTTCCCAAGCCTTTCAAGTACTGAAAGTTTTCGATTTCCCTCTCAAGTTTATTAAACCACAGTCTGGAAATGCCCGTGGCTTTTTAAGGCTTACCGTCCACTGGTAGAGTTTTCAGTAACTTCATATACTCCGAATCATTAAACTCAATCCCCAAGTTTCCCAGCCTATTTTCCAGGTTACTGACATCAATCTTTTCACCTAAAAAGTTAGGAATAGTGAGAGGTGGACATATTAACAACCTCAGATTTTAGATCGAATAACAAAAGCAGAACACCGTCTTTCACACTGCTGTGGGCTGGAGGAAACTGGAATGCCGAATGTCTTAATGTCTTTACTAGTCCTATACACAGGCTCTTTTTAAACTCGAGGAAAATTAAATTCAGCTTATTACTATAAAATCAACCCTTAGAGTAGCTAACATAAATAATTTTCTAAGAAAGCAATCTATGCTTCTGTTAATGTTGTAATTGTCAAGTGTTAATGAACTCCTAAAAAAATCCAGGGCACCATGTACTGAGCCTCTGGATTTCAGAGAGAAATTAGGAGGACAGCTTCCATAGAATGCAGATTTCTTACTAAGGCATATTCCTATAGGTATCCTATTTGTACTGTTTTTTGCCATACTTTGACAAATTTATACACTTTAAGCAGTCTTTTCTATTGGAAAACTTCTATTAGAAGTTTTTTTTCTAATTCCAGAGAAGTGTGGAAAAACAACAGAAAAAAACTAATTATTATAACAGTTTGAAGGCTTGGTTTGGTAGGAATTAATCACTAACCTGTGAAAACTTTTGCTTCGTTCATTATATTTTTAATATCAACTTTCCCATCAGCTGCAAGATGACAACAGGAATAAAGATTAGAAATGAACAAGAATTAATAGCAATTATTATTAAATTTTTCTTCTTCATTAGTGTGGAACAAAAAGGTTTTAATCCCACAATGAAGCTATATTGACAATTTAGCTTTAAGATATTAAAATTTAAATATCTTAAATATCTAGCAACACAAGGAAATGCATTCTGTTTTTAGCATTTTAATTGTGGATGAAATCCCATTACTTTGCTGGACTACAGGAACAAAATTTCAAAAGAAATTTATGCTACATTTCAACACTTTAAATTTGGAAGCTATTAATTCCTATGGAGTTTGTTCATATCCATAATCTATGCAATGTTATAACTTAAGGGAATAGACCTCACCAATGCTTTGAATTACACATAGAAGTTATTAATGTCATATGAGTGACACAACCTTTCTATATCTGATATTTAGAGGTTTGTTTTTAATGACTACTTGCCTATCATTTACCTGGTATTAAAACACAAAATTTAAAATACAAACTATGTCTATACAACAGGACTTGTGCACGAAATTCTCAAAAATAGAGATAAAAATAAATAGAGATGATCTAGGACAACTGAGATTTTAATTAGTTAGGTAAATCTGTCTCTGTAATGTTTTGTTGTACTGCCTCTTTAAACCTGGTAAAAACAAACCAATACGTGTGTACATGCATGAATGTTTGTATGACTAGATGTAGATGAACTGAACTGTGCCAGATCTTGGAAAAATGGGATCTAGCTACAACATGCTGAGCAGATTTACTGGTGTTTCGGTCTTTGACAAGGAATTAAGTAGATGGTGTACCATGCCTCTTTGAAACTTTGTTTCTGTTTTAAATTGACGGGAGGAAACAATCTCTGCAAATTTGAACCCATTTGGAGAGAAGTTTGATCGTTACACCTCCAAGGTGATCTTTGTTTCTCCCCTCCTTCAATTTATCTTTAAATTGTCTTGCATCACAGTATATGTTCCTTCATATCGTCCTTCCTTGCCTCATCTTGGCCCTTCCTTATCCATAGTGACACCTCAGCAAGATGGAGAATTCACAGCAAAAGAAGTTGTTCTCTTGATGTAAATACTAATAAGGATTTGGTCTTTGGTGAGTGTGTGTGTGTGTGTGTGTGTGTGTGTGTGTGTGCGTGTGTGTGTATGCATGTGTCTGTGTCTGTCTATATGTATATTGTCTCTGTGTATGTGTTTATGTGTGTGTGTGTATCTAGTGTTTGTCTATGCACGTGTATATGTGTCTATGTGTATCTAGTGTCTGTGTGTGTACATGTCTATGTGTCTGTATATGTCCATGTGTCTGTGTCTAGTGTCTATATGCGTGTATGTATGTATGTATGTATGTCTGTATGTATGTATATGTGTGTGTAGATCAAAGAGATCATGGTTGCTATTTCTCAGATACTGCCTACCCTGATTTTTGAAACAAGACCTTTCTCTGGCCTAAACCTCACAGGTTATTCTTGGCTGGCTGACCTGGGAGCCCAAGGTATGAGCCAGTCTCTACCTCACCAGTGCTGGAATCAAAAGTGAGGACATGCTACAATATTCAACTTTTTAACTAAAAAATGTGTACAGGAGTTTGTCCTCATGTATATTTGTGCACCATTGCATGCATGGTGCCTGTGGAGGTGAGAAGAGAGCATTGGAGTCATTGGAACTGGAATTACTGATGGTTGGGAACCAATTGTGAGCATTGGGAATCAAACCCAGATCCTCTGGATGAGCAGAGCCATTTCTCCAGCTCCAATATTCAGCTTTTAAAATGTGGGTTTTGGAGACAAACTTAAGTCCTCATGCTTGTGTGGCGGGAACTTTACCTAATGAGCTATCATCCCAGCCTAAGTTTTGAGTTCTTTTTCAAAGTTTTTTCAAATTACTCGATGTCAGGATTCTGAAGAGATTAGTATGCACATTCATGCAAGGTTATAACATGATACTACTAATAGCAACAACAAAACTAGCACAGTCTGATCCTCACAGAACTTTATAATTAGGCTTAATATGCCCTTTTACAGATGAAGAAAGTGAGGCCCAGAGAGAAGATCAAGATAATATGAGCATCACATAGAAGAGCCAGGATGCAAGTCAGGCAGCGGCTCCAGAGTCTGCCCCTTTACAGCCTCGCCCTTCTGATGCTGATCGGTAGGTAGGTGCTCACCACTAACAGGCAGGCTTTGTGTTAGATCTTTAAGTTCTTTTTCTGAGATGTTTATCCTCATGTTCTTCAGAAACTTGTCCACCTTTCCAGCCTTGACTTTCCCTTCTTAAAAAGAGATACAGGTAAGAGAAAACATATTAACTTTAAAATATGACAAAAATAGATGACCCTATTTTTTGTTATTTGGAGAACCGGATGATTGCTGTTGATTGAACTTTCAAATTGATCGACTTCGCTGTTTATTAAATTTTCTGAAAAAGCAAGTCTTTTTAAATTTGTAAATGTTTAGATTCACTTGGGAATCTTATAAACTTTGGGGATTTCTGAAGGAATGAGAAATAAACCTCTCTACAATTCCAAATTATTGGCACGTCTAGTTTCACAGAAGAGATAAAGTCATAGCGAGCAGAGCAGAGGCAACTGGGAGCTGAAGGACGGAGGGAATAGTAGTGATTCCCTAACAGGTACAACTGGGAGCTGAAGGAAGGAGGGAATAGTAGTGATTCCCTAAAAGGGACAACTGGGAGCTGAAGGAAGGAGGGAATAGTAGTGATTCCCTAACGGGTACAACTGGGAGCTGAAGGAAGGAGGGAATAGTAGTGATTCCCTAACGGGTACAACTGGGAGCTGAAGGAAGGAGGGAATAGTAGTGATTCCCTAACAGGTACAACGTTTCTGTTCATAGTGATAGCAAGGCTCTGGAAGTGAGTAGTGGTCATGGCTGTACAACACCGTGAACACACCTTATGCTACCGGGTTGTACATTTAAAATGGTAGATTGCTCTATGCATATCTTACCACAATAAAACTGGCAAATCACAGGGGTTCTGCAGAAGATTTTAATGGCAGAGACAAAGCACTGTGCCTACAGCACAGAAGGGGGTTCAGGTCTGAATGTCCAGGAGCAAAGGAAAAGCTAACCACAAGCCCCCCTTGTACATCAGTTTTCTATCACAACCCCTTTTACCTGGAAGTGTCTTCAAACCCTCCAGCAACCTCTTATGATAGGTTTTTCTACCAGCTGTAAGAACAAACGATTTAGGCCAAAGAGAAATCAATAATTATGACAGTATAAAAATCATCTCAGGAAGTATGACTCTAGACTGATTTTCCATTTTCTTCCAATTTTTTAAAAAAATATGTAGCAACATTTTATGGCAGAGAACTTTTAAAAAGATGAGCATGTTTTTCCTCTTTGACATGTGCTAGGCAGACATTTTGCTGCTGTGAGATTAACTTGAAAAAACCAATTACAGGGAGAAAAGATTTATCTTGGTTCATAGTTACAGGGGATTTAGATCATAGCTAACTGGCCCCTTGTTTCTGCAACAGACATGAGTGAGAACACCACAGCAGAAATGCCTGACACAGCTGGGATGCTCTCCTCCTAGCCCGGATGCTCTCAGGGACGCTGAGATGTAAAACAGAGACTGTGCTTTCATTTCCCAGACACCCAGACCCGAATAATCACACAGAAACTGTATTAATTACAACACTGCCCAACAGCTCAGGCATATGTTTAGTTTGATATTACATCTTAAATTAACCCAATTCTATTATTTTTTTCACTCTATATTTATTCAACATAGTTCTTGAAGTTCTAGCTAGAGCAATAAGTCAACAAAAGGAGACCAAGGGGATACAAATTAGAATTGAAGAAGTCAAACTTTTGCTATTTGCAGATGGTATGATAATATATATATATATGAGACCCACCCCAAAAGGTATTGGGATTTTGATGGGAATTGCACTGAATCTGTAATTGCTTTCGGCAGGACTGCCATTTTTATTATGTTGATCCTACCTATCCAAGAGCATGGGAGATCTTTCTATTTTCTGATAGCCTCTTCAGTTTCTTTCTTCAAAGACATAAAGTTCTTGTCATACAAGTCTTTCACTTCTTTGATTAGTTACCCAAGATATTTTAAGTTACTTGTGTCTATTGTAAATGGTGATGTTTCTATGATTTCTTTCTTAATCCCTTTATCATTTGTATATAGGAGGGCTACTGATTTTTTTTTAGTTTATCTTGATCCTGCCACATTACTGAAGGTGTTTATCAGCTGTAGGAGTTCCCCCATTTCTATTATTTTATATTTTACTACGAGGCTCATGGTTTGTTATCTCACATCTTGCTTCCTGGGCATCTGCCTGACTAGGCCTTCCTTTCAGTTTAGTTTTTCCACCTAACTATATTTTGCCCTGCCATAGGCCAAAGCAGTTTCTTTAATAAATGATGGTAATAAAACATATTTACAACATACAGAGGGGAATCCCATATCACAGAGAGAGAGAGAGAGAGAGAGAGAGAGAGAGAGAGAGAGAGAGAGAGCATGCCTGTGTAAGAGCTTCCATCTTTTCCACCACACTTTGTTCCATCTGTGACCCCAGATGTAGGTGCCACATTCAGGGTGGGTTTCCTCCTCCGTTAATCATTTCTGGAAACACTCCTAGGCACACTCCTTATGCAATCTCTCAGACCCTTCTCCAAATGACAAGGATAATTAGCCACAGCTCTATGTAAAGCCAACATGATGCTGAAGTATGTAGCCTATTTTCTCTTCTTTTGTTTTTTATATTCTGATGCCCAGTACATACCCCATTTCATTTTCCTTGCCTTTTTTGCTTAACATTAAGCATGACTGTAAAATTAATAGTAGCAGTAGGCATTTCTTGCTGTTGAACTATAGTGATGATACATTTATTTCTAAATGAATCACAATTCATTACCTGCACAATTGATTATGTCTTCTTCGGGTAGGATTAAGTTCTTTTTTTTTTTTTGACAAGCTTTTTCACTCAGAATCAAACAGGACAGTGTTTGTATATAAGCTTGCAAATCTAAGCTTCTCAAAAGGTTACATGGAGGACATTTTTAATAACAGAACTTTTAGGCTGGATGATTCTTTTGTGCAACTCTATCTTACTCACTGAAATTCTCTATTACTCTATGGTTGTTAGTAATCTATGGCTTCATTCACTAGTCACCAGTGTTACCACCAACCAGTCCCTGCCAGTTGCAACACTAAAAAACTGTCTCCTAGATGTTACTAGTGTTGACTAAGGAAAAAAACCAACCTGCCCCCGCTGAAACAGTTGTGTCTATTTTAAACACTTACCATCGGCTTGTAACTTTCTCACCAGCTTCAGGAATTCCTTTTCTGTAAGTTCTAGCCCCATGTTTTCCAGAATGTCTTCTAAATCATCCATATCAATAGATTCTCCTATAAATAAGTAACAAAAACTTGAGAATTTAAAAAATTACTTAAGTATTCTCATCTTAGCATTGCTCTCAACTACTGTATCAAGAACAAAACTTCAAAATAAACACAGGTAAAATGTATCTTCTCATAATCATGGGGAAAGTATTACACGGTGTACACCTGTGTAGGGAATAAGATATCACTATGGATCAGAGTGTTTTTGGTGGTCTATATTCATATATTAGCTGGTAAAATTTATTTTAGTCTTTTTGTGATGCTCTATATCCCCAGCTGAAGCTTTCCCTTATTATCAATCAGGACTCATTTAAACTCAGTAGTTATGAATAATGTTACTGAGAAATACTTAAGAGAAAAAACTAGTTAAAGGCAGACAATCAAATTTTGCATAGACGGGCTAGAGAGATGGCTCAGTAGTGGTTAGGGCATGTGCTGCTACTCAGAGGACCTGGGTTTGAATTCTGGCATTGATGAAGTGGCTTACAAGTATCTTCAACTCTGGTTCCAGGAAATCTGATATACCTTTTAGGCCTCCATGTGCACCAGGCACTCACATGCTCACAGACATACATACAGACAAAACATTCATATGCATATTTTTTTGGCACAGAAATAGTAACTGAAGTATAGCTAATCCACATTTTAACTCTAGTCAACTAGAGGTATACCGCTTACTAATAAAAGGTAAACTATGTGAATACTGGCAGCAGCTATGGCAAAAGCATCATGTGACCCAGTAGAACTGCTTGTGCTCTTAGGTTCATTCCCAGTATTCTGTCACTTACCTCTCAACACATTTACTTCATCTAGAAGCTTCCTGAGCTCAATCTTCTCCCCAGCTATGAGAAAAGACACAAACAACTAGATGATACATATTTTAAATACACAGGATGCTTATTCATATCTTTAATCAAAATCTAATCTTTTTTGTTATATTTTCTAAATTTTATATTTAATTTATAATTAAGAGAATTGAGCTAATCTTCCATCAAAATAAGACTATATATGTCCTGGGTCATATGGCCTCTCATGTTATAAGAAATTATTTTGCCTTAGAAAGAGTATAAAATTTGGCTTACACTAGCTATAAAGTTCCATCAATGGTCATCACAAATGTAAAATTTTCATCTTTTGGTTAAAATACTATTCTCTTATATTTTCAATTATCATGGTTTTTTTGGATAGTTATTTATATAGTTCCTCATTTAAATATTTGATAATCCATTTATTGAATGTATCAAGCATTAATATCAATTAGTCTATATAACAACTCGTTATACTCGTTAGACTTGGAGGCATGTGTGAGACATTGTTGGTGTCTATAAATCAGTCACAACTAAGAGAAGTCTTGTTGGGCAATATTATTTTTAGGTGCATTGCTTTTATTTATGCTGCATTTGCTTAACTCTGTGAAGCTGTGATTCTTTGCCTGTCTAAAACACCTGATGGTCTAATAAAGAGCTGAATGACCAATAGCGAGGCAGGAGCAAGGCTAGGCGGGGCTGGCAGGCTGAGAGTAAAACAGAAGGAGGAACAAGGTGAGGAGGACATCAGGGGCAAGTCACTCAGTCACCCAGCTACACAGTAAGCCACGGAGAAAGAAGTAAAGAAAGGTATAGAGCCCAGAGGCAAAAGGTAGTCTAGATAATTTAAGAAAAGCTGGCAAGAAACAAACCAAGCTAAGGCCAGACATTCATAACAAAGAATAAACCTCTGTACATGATTTATTTTGGGGCTGGGTGGTTGGCCCCCCAAAAAGCCAAAAAAATCTAATTTGCTAATTCTCTTCCATGTGCCCAAGTAGCTCAGACTCAGCCCTTCATAAGCCCTGGGAAGTGAACTGTACCAAAATAAGGCCAAAGCTCAGATGGAGAAAAATAGAATAAATAATAGAACAACAGAGTTGAGAAAAAGGAGGGTTATTCGAAAAACCCAATAAAACTGACAAATCTGTAGCCAGCAGAGTCAAGGAGAAAAGGAAAGACTACTTTCCAAACTTGTTTAGAAGCCAGCACTGCATCAATGCCAAAATCAATAAAGAGAATGGCAGGCCAATGTCCATGTTGAACACAAACACAAACATTTTCAGTAAAAATACTTAAAAACCTCATTTAAGAACACAGAAAAATATCACTCATCATGGTCAGCCTGCCTTCATTCCAGAGATGAAGACACTGTTCAATATATACAAGGTAATAAATGTAATACACCACTGAGCTGAATACAAGGACACAAGTCACACGGTCACTCAAAAGAAGGAGAAAAGGCCTTTGGGAAAACCCAATATCCCTTTAGGATAAAAACCCCAAAGACACGGGGATAGGGAACATATCTCAACACAATGAAATACAATCAACTTTTTCCTGGCTTTGCTGAAATTCCATAGTTTCAGGACCATCTAGTTTTGGCATATAGTACAGATATCTGGAGATAATCTTTTGACCTTCCACTGAGATGTTGTAATTTCTTGCTCACCTTCGACTGGAAGGTTATCTCTTAGAATTTTACTTTCTTTCTCTGTGAGTTCAATTCCCATGTTTCCAAGAGCTTTGTCCAGGTCCCTGAGATCAACCGTCCCTCCTTAGAAACGGAAAAAGGAGACAGTTAAATGGCTTCAGCGCATTCAAGGTACCTCTATACCCACATCTTATTTAACAAATGTTATTGTCTAAGAGGTGTGATGGAAAAACAACGGTACAATAAGTTATGCCAACGTCAAAAAGTGAGGAGAGGAATTATGAATGGAACTTGTTTTACCAAATGTTGACTGGAAGAAACGGGACACAGGAAGCAATCTTGGCTTCAGAAGTAGTAGAGGTCATTTTTGGCCTTGAAAGCTTAGATTATTTGACATAAAGTTATAAATAACTCTTTGCTATATAAAAATGTTTTTCAGATTTCTTTTCCCCTTCTGATAAACTTTGGGACAACTCAAGGCTATATGAAGAAATAGAAATAAGGATATTTATAGTGGTATATTATTTGTGTTTTAATAAATAAAGCTTGCCTGAAGATCAGAATGCAAAGCAGCCATACTAGTCACCCATTCAGGTCAGGGAGTGGTAGCACACACCTTTAATCCCAAGATTTGGGAGACAGAGGCAGATGGATCTCTGTTAGTTCAAGGCCACCTTGGGGCTGCTACACTTGACCCAATCTGTCTGAAAGAGAAACAGCTCATACAAAGAGGATCCCAGCACTTGGGATCACACGCCTTTAATTCCAGCACTAGGAAGGTGGAGAAAGGAGCAATATGGCTGGGTGGAGAGAGGACTATAAGGGAGAAGAGACAGGAACTCAGTGGAGTGTGGAGCATGGGGCCTAAGGTTGGTGGAGAATGTTGCGAGATCTCCCCTTTGTTGTCTGAGCCTTGGTAGAGGTACGACCTCTCTAGTGACTTGGCTGCTTCACTTTTCTGATTTTCAGCTTGAACCCCAATATCTGTCTCTAGCTTTTTATTATTCATGTTACAGATATTCCCTAAGAAAACCAATTTGTAAGGAAGCATAAATAATTAGTAAATGTCTAGTACTCATAAATATAGACACTGGATTTTAATATTTAAATTGTTACCTTTAAGAGACTTTACAGCATCCAGCACATTATTCTGATATAACTTCCCAGCAGCTACGAGAAAAGGTAAATTCATGTCAGAATGACACTCATGCAGATAACATGTTCTATGAATGCAGATAATATGTTCTATGACTCTAGAATCATGTCAGAACAACAGTCATACAGATAACATGTTCTATGACTCTAGAATCTGTTTTTCACATTTACTCTAAAATGCGGATTAAAATGGTAAAACTTGACAAAGTGTGACAAATCTCTCTGTCACCTAAGTCACTGTGTACCAGGACCACTCTCAACCGTGATCACCATGGCTGCCTCCACCACCATTACCATGGCCATCATCCCAGCATCCCATCACAGCCCATCACATTTATTCCTTGTTTAACTGTGTACCAATCACTTTTCAAGGTGCTTTATTCTGTCCAATTCTCACTCCCATTTTGAAGATGTGGGACTCAGGATGGTTAGTAGAGTAGTTAGCAGTGGCTCGTCCAAGACAACACAGTGACAGGTAGTGAAGCCAGGATTTGAACCTATGGACTCAGACTTGGGACTCTCTATCACTGCTACCCTTTTATTCCACCCGAATTATCCTTCCTTGCCCTTGTTCTAATTCTTTTTTTTTCTTTTCTTTTTTTTTTATTAAATTATAAAAGTTTCTTCACTCTCCTCATTTGTCTTTCTTTCTCTGACAATAACTAAGCTTCACAATTTGTGGTAAATGCTAAGTTATATCAATTTCTTATGATTAAAGGTTTTAATGATCTAAGAGGTAAAATTTAATTAATAGCTACATGGGTTCGGGATAACCTAGAATTCAATTAATTAGTCAATAAAGTTCTAGAATTACTAGTGGGAATGGCCTAGAAAGTTCTTACAAGTGCTCATAAATAGCCATAAAATTAGTGCTTTCATAAGGTTGAAGAGGTAACTGACTTACCATCAGTAGGCAGGGTTTTTTTGAGGTCTGAGTATTCTGCATCTGTTAGCTCAATCCCCAGGCTTCTGAGATAACTTTTAATACTTTTAAGGTTGCTTCCATCAACCTTGTTTCCTTTAAAAAATGAGAATATGATTACTTGAGAATTTAAAGACTCACTTAATGATTTGCAATTCTTATGCCTGGCTAAAGAGTCACAATTTGAGACTAAGCAAAGAAAGAATGAAATTATCTCTTTTCCTGGAAAGGGAAAAAGAGAGAGAGAGAAGAAAAGGGAGAAGAAAGAGGAAGGAGGGGAAGAAAGGGGAGGAGGAAGAGGAAGAAGAGAAAGAAGAAGAGGAGGAGGAAGAAGGAAAAAGACAAAAGAGGAGAAAGAGAGAATGAATTTTCATGGAGGAATCGTTAAAATTATCTAACTTATTGAAGAGGTTCTCTTAGCCTAAAGTCAAGACATACTTCATTCTGGCTGTGTAACTGGCTAGTGATCAGAACAACGCAGATAGTGATTTAAACATCCACATTCTCACTGGTGCTTTCTGATCTGACTTATGTGATTAAGTGGTTGCAGTAACAAGGGCAATGATTTTATATATTTACTATGTCCATCTGAATTTTGGATAAACAATGCTTTACAGCAATTGGTATTTTAGGAAAACAAACTACGGAGTAAAACAACGTGCTATGAATATACAACCCATTGATCCACTTTCAAAATCTGAATTATATAATACTCAGCTGTAGTACATACAATCTCAGTAACAATAAAACCCCACACATCTTCAAAGTCAGTGGCTGGGCAGCTAGGAAGTGTAAGACACAGCGTAAAGCTCAAGGGTGACAAGTTCATGCCACGGGCTTACTCACCAGAAATGGTTTTTACTTCATCCATTACCTTTCTGAGACTGACACTCCCATCAACTACAAAATAATAGAAGGGCAGTCATCAACATAGATACCAAAGGAACACACGTTCTAAGACTTGCTCTAAAATTGTCACAGTTGTAAAGAGGGATGATAACATGAGCAAAGGAGTCAAGATCTTGATGGGGAAACCCACAGAAACAGCTGACCTGAGCTAGTGGGAGCTCACTGGCTCTGGACGGACAGCTGGAGAACCTCCATCTGACCGAACTAGCGCCTCTAAATGTGGGTGACAGCTGTGTGGTGTAAGCAGTTTGTGGGGCCACTGGCTATGGAACCAGTATTTATTCCTAATGCATGAATTGGCATTTTGGAGCCCATTCCCTATGGAGGGATACCTGGCCCAGCCTAGATACATGGAGGGGAGCCTTGGTCCTGTCTCAAGTGCTGTGACAGATTTTGTAGACTCTCCCGAGAGGCTTCACCTTCTCTGAGGAACGGATGGGGGACGGGTGGAGGAAAAGTGATAGGAGAAGGAGGAGGGACAGGAGAGGGAAGTGGGTATGCAAAATAAAAAAAGATCATTTTAAAAGAAAAGGAAAAAAAAGACAAAGAATTTCAAGGTTGAAAGGAACACATGGCCCTACATGTTAAAATTCCTGTAACAATGATGTTACTCTGCATTCTCTATCTTTTAAGTCACTCTGGGTACAAAAATTTGAATTTTGAATCTTTCTTTGGAATTAACTTTCTTGCTTGGAAACTGTATACTTTTCTCTTTAATATATGAATGAAGCAAAAACCAAAAACTGGTTCTTATCACATGCTGGTGGTTCTACTGGATTAGGGAGACTGTCCAATCTACAAATAATTATTACCATTTTATTTTAATTTGACTTGTTATTTGATAGTAAATGTTGATATTATAGAATATTTTAGAATGTTATGCTTAATTATATTACATAGCAATCAACTATGCATACTGTAGAGGCTTACTAAATTCAGTTAAAGGCAACAGTTATTGAGTACTTTCTTTGTAATTGGCATTGTTCCTTAAAAAACAGATACACAGTAACACAGGAAAGGAAGATCATGGGGGGTATTAAGTGGTGGAAAGACAGAAAATCTGAGATATGGCACAGAGAATGCTGCCAAGTGCCACTGCTGAAGTTTAAAGAGACATTACGGAGGTGACATTGAAAAGACTTGAAGTGGAAAGAATGGACCAGGTAGATGTCTGAGGGGTGGATGTTTCAGTCAGTGAGAAAGCTTGAGAAGACAGCATGACTGGCTTGTGTGTCTGAGGATGAGTGTTTCTAGAATGGGCTAAGCATGGGAAACTAGCGGAAGATTTCAGGAGACTAAATACATCATGTAAACCTCCTAAGTCATTGTAAGGAACCTGGAGAGAAACTAGAAAACCTGGAAGTGTGTTTTGAGCCCAGGAGTTTCATGATGTGATCTGTATATTAACAGGATAACTCTAGATGCTATGTAGAGAACCAGGCTGATATTCAATCCTTGAGTTATTATCATAGGTTCTGTCTTCAGAAGTGTGGTTTTTCTGCTACAATTACAAGTTCTAACACTGTTTCCCCGTCCAAGTTCATCGCTCTTCTGGACATTGCAGTGTCTTCTAACTGTTCTCTCTTCCTATGGTTTCCTTTTTAACATATCTCTATAGAGTTTCCAGGGTGGGCATAGCCCACACCTGGTGCACAGGCATAGCACGCACATACACCACACACATACACACCACACACACACACACACCACATACACACCACACACACACACCACACATACACACCACACACACACACACCACACCACACACACACACCACACCACACACACAAACCACACATACACACCACACACCACACATACCATACACACACACACACACACACACACACACCACACACACACCACACCACACACACACCACACATACACCACACACATACACACCACACACACACACACACACACACACAGAGTGATCTTACAGATTTCTCCCTGTCTAACTACACAGGGAGAGCATTGCCGCCATGCCATATAAGAAGGATGAGTGTGAGGTTGGTTGTATTTAAACAACATCCCAGTGAGGTTAAAGGCTTACCATTCCGCTGCAGATTCTGAATCAGGTTGTCAAGCTCCTTTTCTTCGACTTCTATGCCCATTCTCTCCAGAAGAGAATCCAGTTTATTGGCAATAACAGTCCCTCCTTTTGAAAGACACAGGCAGATGAACAAAAATTAAGGAACCAAAAGTTTCAAAATTATCAAATATTATGCATTGTTATCATTTTCAGCAGACATAAAAAACATAGCTCAATAATAGTAACAATAACAAAGGGATTCCACAATGGACTAAGGAGAGAAACCTTCCCACAAGGTTTCCTCAGCGCCAGTCTACCCAGCGCACAGCTGGAAAGGGCTCGACAGATCAATTGCACCATCAGCTCAGCAGAGGCGGGACAAGCCTTGTGGGTTTGCTTCATTTTCCCCAGCATGTACAATTTGTTTTTTGTTTTCCAAAGCTTCAGATTGTTTCTACTACTGGCCAAATGCCCCTCATAAAACAATTTTTATTCCTTCCATTTTTTTTTAAACATTTCAAGTGAGGTCAGTCCGCTTGGCTCATTTTCCCTCAGTACCTCACTTCCCAGGGCATGGGTTTCTTTCTAAGAACAACAGAAGCTAAGAGAGCAAACGGCAAGTAACCCACAAGAGAAGTCTGAGTGCAGCAACCACAGCACCCACACTGTGGTGTTAAAGAAACCGAGATTTCAGCCCTACCTGCAAGTCATCAGGGCTTGTTCTCACCTTTAAGAAACTTCAGATTATCCATCAGCCGATTTTGATAGACCTTCCCGTCTTCTGTAAGAAATGCCCATGTGAGAAATGCACAGATATACAGGAAAACTCACGAAGGTAAGATAAAAAAGCTATTATTTAAAAAAGACTTATATGGTTATGTACACACATGAGGTCAATGGAAAGCAATAAGATCAAGGTGCAGAGGCAGCTTTCAGTGTATCTTCCTCCTCACGGCAGCAACGCAGTTCACTCTGGCTAACGTGACTGCTTTCTTCTCTACAGCCTCGTCATTAGCCTATGTCTCTATTATGCTTGCTCCAATCTGTGTCTCAATCACAACCTAATGTTTAGTCCTTTCACTCATGGTGGCAGCACAATTCTGGGCAAAGAATCTCAAGATGTATGTTCTTTCTTCCACAATCAAATAAAGGTAACTTTAAAAATCAAATAAAGGTAACTTTAAAGCTTACCACCACTAGGGACTACAGAGATGGTTCAATTGGTAAAGTGTTTATTGAGTGAATCTGAACACAGAACCCATGAAAGAAAAAAAGCACTGAGGAGGAAATGGGAGGATGTGTGATGGGGAAACTCTGTTAACCAATCACAGTGAATTGGGCGTGGTGACCTGGTCCCCAGGGAAGAAAACCTGGAGATCCAGGTGTGCTCGCTGTCTCCACGTGGTGCTCGCCGGACCATTTTGGATTTTGGACCACCCACTCTTGTAGCATGAGTTCCCCCCTTTGTCAATTATTGAAATATAGCTTGTTCTTGAGCTGGTCTGGTTATTCATTGTACTGACTATGTCTACACTTGGCACCCAATGTGGGGCCACCGTGAGCCATTTGTGTGCCTCGCGGTTGCTGTGCACTTTCCCATCCTGGTACTGGTACGTGGGATTTTTGGAACCTCTTGTAGTGCAAGCCAGCTGCGACAGCGACAGTGGAGCGTTCAGTTCATTTGGGCTTAGATAGCCGTGTCTCCACACGTGCTACCTGCACGGCTGCTACAGATGTGGGCTGCCCCCCTCGGCTTCTCTCGACTTGCTCTTGGCAGCCGGTGCAGGCTCTGGACCTAAGCACTTCCAGGCATGTGAGCCCTGTGCCGGCATCCTACTGCAGGCTTTGGGTCCATCCACAGCTGCCACTCGGCCAGAACAAGAAACTATTGAGCAGCCATTCACGTGCTCCACATCCAGCTGCTGCCACTCCACCAGAGCAAGAAACTATTGAGTAGCCAAGCACATTAACAGAGCACACTCTCTGTGATTTTAACTTCTTGATTTGAGTATATTTTTCAGTATGTCATTTACATTCAGCTATCTAAAACCAAGCACGTGGATTCAGGTACACCCCGCCACCTACTGGCGAACAACGGTTATTGCACCTACTCTTGCTGATTTGATTAAACCACAGGTAAGATTAATTTTGAATTTAAAAAGGGAAAATGTCAGACAGTCTAACTCTCCACGGTTTCCATAGCCTTTTCACTTACTCCATGTTGGAGGTCTTACAAGATGCACCCCTCTCACGTGGCTATTTCTGGGATTCACCTTTTTTTCTTGTATTTTATGGCTTTTTCATAATATGGTTTGACAACAGGAAAATGATGCAGTCTTTACACACTGAATCCAGAATTCTTAGAAAAGAAGTTGAAAAATCTAAGGAAGGATACAACCAACCATCTTGACTGACAATTTTCAGTCAGCTGAGGTAATTTCAAAAACAATTCAGACTAATACCAACCTCTTCAAGAAAGAGATTGGAGTTCTCAAGGAGAAGACTAGATCTTTGTTTAATATGACTCGGTCAACTGAGCTAATTTTGAAAAAGTTACAGACTAATAGTAATTCATTTAAGGAGAGATTCAGTGCTCTGGAGAAGTAGACGACTGATTTGGCACATAAAATCCAGTCCATGACAGTGGGTGCTGAAACATTATTTGAGAGGATTCGAACTGCCGAATGCATTAATCGGATTTTGTCAAAGGGTTATGACAGATTGACTGAGTGGTGCCAGAGAATTGTCTGTATTCTGTCAATCATGTTTTAAATAAATGCTGATTGGCCAGCAGGAAGTATAGGCGGCTCAACCAGACAGGAAGTAGAGGTGGGGCGATGAGAACAGGAGAATTCTGGGAAGGAGGAAGCCCATTCCTCCCAGTTCTGCCCAGACCACCAAAGAGACAAGATGTAAGCTTCCCCACTGTGAAAGGTACCGAGCTATGTGGCTAACATAGATAAAAATAATGGGTTAATATAAGCTACAAAAGCTAATAAGTAGCCTGAGCTAATGGACCAATCAGTTTTATAACTTATGGAGATCTCTGTGTGATTTTCTTTGGGGCTTGCCAGCTGTGGGGAACAGGGCAGGACATAAGCCCCAACAAGCAGGCCTTGCATGTTACAGATGTGTGTGGCTCATTGCCCTCTACATAAGCCTAAAAACCAAGCTGGACAGTTCCCCATCCCCTCTCTCACACATACATACACACAAACATGTAATACTAAGTTCTTTTTCCCTTCCTTCCCTCCTTTCTTCCTTCATTTTCTCAGACAGGGTCTTACTATGAATCCATGGCTGCCCTGAACTCTTTGTTGGCACTAAGTTCTTTGAAAGAACTAACACTAACATCTGAAATTCTCACCATTGACTGGAAGATGTTTTAGCAGCTTCAACATTTCTTTTTCCTCCAGGCTGATCCCCATGTTTTTCAGAGTATTTCTTACATCACTGACATCAATCTCTCCTCCTTCAAAACATGAAATAATTTAAATACATCCTACTCTAAAATACATATAAACCTATCTCATCTCACTCTATTCCATATTAATTTTACTGCTTGATAAGGAGTAAGGACAGGGTGTAACACACGCACACACAACACACTCTCTTTCTCTCTCTCTCTCTCACACACTCTCTCTCTTACACACACACACCTTCTCTCTCTCATATACACACACTCTCACACACACACTCTCTCTCACACACTCTCACACACACACTCTCTCACACACTCACTCTCACACACACACTCTCTCACACACTCACTCTCTCACACACACACTCTCACACACATTCTCTCTCACACACACATTCTCTCTCACACACACTCTCACACACACTCTCTCACACACTCACTCTCACACACACACTCTCTCACACACACATTCTCTCTCTCTCACACACTCTCACACACACTCTCACACACTCTCTCACACACTCACTCTCACACACACTCACACACACACACACTCTCACACTCTCTCTCACACACACATTCTCACACACACTCTCACATTCTCATACACTCTCACAAACTCTCACACACTCTCTCTCACATATACTCTCTCTCACACACAATCTCACACACTCTCACACATACACTCTCTCTTTCCCATACACACCCACTCTCTCTCACACACACACCTTCTCTCTCTCATACACGTACACTCTCTCTCACAACACACTCTTACACACACTCTCATACACACTCTCCCACACACTCTCTCACTCTTTCTCACACACTCTCTCTCACACACACTCTCTCTCTCTCACACACACACATACACTAACTTACACACACAATTGGATTTGTGAATAAATATTTTTGCTCAAAGCTAGTGAAATGCTTCACTTCATATTAATAAAAGTAAGACAACATAGCTAAAATGTGGTGTAGGCTACCAAGGCACATGAAAAAGAGGCTCATGCATATAATTTCCTAATGAATTGAAACGTTATTATCCAAGTAAGTCATGCCAGGTTTCTGAAAATTTTTAAACAATAAAATCACCTACATCTGTATCAGAGTTTTACTCTATCATTCAATGATTTAATCTAGAATTTGCTTTTTTCTTCCATATTGAAATATTTTCTTATCATATATAAATATCAAATAACTTTCTACCAAGACACAAAACTAAAATTTTATTACAGAACCAAAGACAATAAAAAACATATTTCTAGGACATTAGATAAATCAGATAAAAATTTAACATACAAAAGATAAGGTGGTAAAACAAACTAAATATAATTTATAATTTGATTTATATTAATTTATTACCTGTGAGAGTTTTCACTTTATCCATCAACTCAGGAAGTTCAACTTGCCCATGAGCTGTAAAGGTTAAAAAAATAGAATGATTAAGCATAATGGAGTGTTATTTAAGCATAAAAAAATGGTGTCTCATCAGGTCAACCAAATGGATGGACCTAAAGGACATCACACTAAATGAAATTAATCAGAAGCAGAAAGAAACATTCCACAGCCCACTCCTTTACCCTCATCCTCAAATGTGTGTTATTGTTTTGTTTTGTGATATTTTTTTTAGAAAAGCCAACAGAAGTCTAAGAAGAGCGACTTCTAGAGGACCCGATGGTAGAGAGTGAAGGGACAGCTGGAGATTAGATAGTAGGTATCCTCATTCAGATAAAAGTAAAGAACAGCAAGAGGACTATGACTCACAAAAACCTAGAATATATTTTATTAATTTCTAGAGGAGAAGAAGTAGATGGATCTAAACACAAAGTAATAATAAGGGCATGTATATATTAAAAATCAAGTATTATTATGTTATATTCTATTGATTCACACAATTAAAATATTCTTAAAATGAACATATGAAAAATAGGACATAATTTCCCTGTGCTAAAAAGTCTGCATTCTGCAATCGTGCCCTCCATCACACTTTAATATACAAGTCTTGGTTATGAGTGATTCTCTAAGAGAAACCTGTGCTCTTTACACCAGTTCAAAACTTGACTAACTATGGTCAAGGACCACATCCAGTCCAGAACCTTTTAGTTTTCTCGCTAATAATCCCAGAATGGCCTTTTCATTTTTAACTACTTGGAAACCCCAAAAGAAAGCATTTGTGTCTCATGAAAATTGCTAAAGTTGTGGTGTCCATACGTACTGGGACACAGGCATGGTCATCCACTTGGTCATTATCTCTGCCAGCTTTTGTGCTGTAGTATCAGGGCGGGGAACTTATGACAGAGGCCACATGGCCTGAAAAGCTCTAAGTATTAGATAATGGGGTTGTGGGTTGTTAAGATTTACCTGATTTTACAGGCTGTAGAGAAACCATTATTGATAGTGGCCATATCCTGTGATCCTGTTCAACTGTGGTATAGCCACAAAGTCTATCTGCCATTGTATAATTAAAGAAAATTATAACACCTTTGTGTCAGGAGCGTGAAGGTCTTTGCACCTACAGATTCCAGGGATATCAGGAATGGAAAGCATGCAGGATTGTCCTTTCAAAGAAAAGGACTTATAACCTGTTTTTCTAGTCAGAAGACTGGAAACTGGAGGTGATTTACAGCCTGGTGGTCTGCATTATTTAAAGGGCCAGGCCAAATCAAGTTCCCATACCAGGACCGGAGGTAGTCAGTAGTTTAAATAACCCTTACATTATCTGTATAGTCAGGGACTCCCCCAAGCTCCCACAACCAGTACCAAAAAACTTCTGTTCTATCTGTGTGACTGAGACCATGCCAGATCCTTCCCTAGATCTTTAAGCAAATACAGGGAGTCTATCTCTAGAACCCATCTTCTTAGAAGAAATCACATGTAGTTTTGATGTAATTATGCTTCTTCAAGCACTTGGGGATTGTATTACACCAGAAAAATTTCCCCGAATTGTACCATGTTTAAATATGCTGGTAATAAGTTGCCTGGCATAACAGCCTGGCTAAGCTGAGCTGAACCAAGCTTTCATTTTCACTTCTTTGAGGATTGTTTCACTGCTGACCGTGATGCCTACAGGGGACCTCTCCCTGTAGAAATGGGTTAATCAAGATGTGAGAGTTAGCCAGTAAGAGACTAGAACTAATGGGCCAGGCAGTGTTTAAATGAATACAGTTTCTGTGTAATTATTTCAGGTAAAGCTAGCTGGGTGGCTGGACGCAGCCCACTGCTCCTTTTACAAATCTCAAATAACATGACTGCTCTATCTTTGAAGCAACTGTACTCACTTTGCCATAGGCAAAATTTCAGTGTTATTTTCATTACTTTTATGTATTTCATCATTAAATATTAGTTTGTCAGTCAGGCAGTCCCCAAGAAGCTGTGTGGTGTTTCTAGGAGTCACAGGAATCACTGAGAGCTACTGGCTTTGCCACACTTCCACAGAGTGACTCACAAGAAATTAACTGTACCAAAGAGATTCACTTTATTTATACAGAAAAAAAGGTAAACCAACATGGCATCAGGCCTAGACTTCTACTGTCTTATAGAACAACACTGATCAAGATGGGCAAGGTGACAGGTGGTGAACATAGAGGATTATTCTGCAGCCAGTAGATCATGCCAAGACACGGTTAAGCTAGTTTTGAAAAATTTCTTGCCTCTGAAAATGGTCTGTCAGTTACTCAAGGCCTAACCAAAGTTGGTTGCTCCAACGTTGCAAAATGAGACTTTGAGTGATTGCTCAGGTAGCCAGTTGTCTCTGTCATTTGTTGAACATTTTGGAAGTGGCTTGATTGTTCTTCCTGATTACTCAAGTAATATTATTTCCCTTCTCGGGTCTTCCTTGGGGTTGAAGACTAGATAGTTGTAGTTACTTTCCTCTCATGACTTGGTCAAGTTATTTATATACAAGACTTAAACTCATTAGAATAGGATAATTATTGAAACATTTATCACGTTTCTTGCTTGATATTGTTTATGCTGGTTATAATTCTAATTTTTATACCTGGTATTTGTGCTTATTGTATATAACTTTGTATTAGGCTTAGGACTTTCTTATTTAAACAAAAGGGGGAGGTGCTGTAGGAATTCCTACCGCCAGTAGCCTTTAAGTTACCTGCCCACTTGGGTGTAGCCCCTTATACTATATATGCCAATGTAAAATGCCTATCCATCCCTTTTCCGGCTGTGGGATTCAGTTGCTGTTCCCTGTTCCAGCAGAGGATTGTGATCTGTGAGTCTAATCCTAAATAAATAACCTTTTATTATACTCAATTATGAGCTAGTGTGGGATTTCTTTTAAGCATCCTTCTTCAGGAAAAGTTTTGTTATTTTATATGTATAAATGAATCTGTGCCTATATATTTTCTTGCAAACACAGGGCTGTGCAGAATTGCCTCAGGCTCCACTCAATATGTAAGTACATGTGGCCACTACATATTAGTTTCTGACTGGACTTGAATGTGTGAATATACTATGTTCTCTATGTCTTGATTATAGATTAATAACTTATTGAGTATGGATAAAAGTCTGTAACATCTGTAACTAAAAGTTAACTTGAAATTTGTAACTTGGGGTTAGATCCATTCAGAAAAACACGTGGCTTGCTGCCATCTTAACTAAGGCCAATCACACGGGTGATCGTCATTTTGACTAGGGTTGAAAAGGACAGGTGCCATGGCTTCACCATCATCTTGATTGAGGACGACTATGTGATATGAGCCAGCCAAAGAGACATCAGGTCTCAAGAGATGCTTTTACATTGGGATAAGAATTTGTATAATTCCTGTCATGTCTTAACCAGGTTTATAAAGATAGGATTTTAAAAAATACTTGTTTAATGAGGTACTAAAGCTTCCATATGCAAGAACGTATCTTGCTAGCACCAAGCTTGTGACAAAAAAAAAAAATGAATCCACTTGGTATTGATTTTAGAGACACGGATTGTTTACACTGTTAGAACTTGGTATTGATTTTAGAGACACGGATTGTTTACACTGTTAGAACTTGGTATTGATTTTAGAAACAACGGATTGTTTACACTGTTAGAACTTGGTTTTGCCTTACGCAGATTATGGTTATGCTCTATGTCTTCACTCTTGAAATAAAAATGGTACTTTATTTTGGTATTACCAGAGCACAGTTAAAAGATTTTAAACTTCTTTAAAAGAAAATTTTAGAGTTTTAGAGAAAATTAAAAAACTGGATTGGTGTGGGAGGTCCGTCTGTATATATGTTGCTTTTATAGGTTAATAAATAAAGAAGCGGCCTCCTACTACACTGTCTACTGAATCTTCTGGGTCTGGCAGTCAAAGGTTGATGCTGCCCTTCAGACCTCTGGCTCAAAGACCATGGAGGAAGCTGGGGTAGCTGTCTAGGTAGCCAGTAAGTCTCTATCATTTTGATCAGTCCTTTTCAAATCTCTGATGGTGTTTGATGACTAGGCTAATGATAGCTTCTCCAGTTAACAGCTCCTTCCCCCAAGGCCATAGCCACCTTGTTAGTTCATTAGTCAGTGCATTTGTTAGTTAAAGCTAACAAAGACAGAGAGGTTTGCCTTGTCACAGGTTTCATATTAAAGGATAAACAGGTTTCATGTTTAACTTTCCACTAAAGAAACATGCTTGGCTATGACTGGTTTCAGTAATAATTATTTGTGTCTCTAAAGCTGATTGGATACAAAAAATGGTCTAGGATATAAATGCTTAAATTGTGATTTTAAAATGACCAAGGTATGTAAGTATAAGTTTTAGGGGTCTGAGGGCATAAAGGCTTGGGTTGTGAGGATCACAGAATGTATTTTGAGGTGGGTGGTTGTATTTGTGAGGGTATAAGAGGGTAGCTTAAAAATACATAAAATATTTCTGATTTCTTTCCCTCACTATGCTATTGTTACATTAAGACTTCAAAAGCTCCCAATTTACTCAGGAGATCTTGTCTTTTTCTACTTCCCACGTAGATTAGATCTATGTATGTCTTTCTTAGTGTCTTCATTGTTGTCTAAGTTCTCTGGGATTGTGATTTGTAGGCTGGTTTTCTTTGCTTTATGTTTAGAAATCACTTATGAGTGAGCACATGTGATAACTGTTTTTCTGTGTCTGGGTTACCTCACTCAAAATGATTTTTTCTAGCTCCATCCATTTTCCTGCAAAATTCAAGATGACCTTGGGGGAGGGTTAAAGGGGAGGGGAAACACAGGGAGAGGAGCAGAGAAAAATGTAGAGCTCAATAAAAATCAACAACAACAAAAAAGACTTCAAAAGCTTAGAGTTTTGACCTTTAGCAGCAGAATTCTGCTAGGCTGTTACTCTAGCCTGGATAAAGCACTGCTGCCAGTCAGCCCCAGGCTCAGGATTTTAGGTTCCCTTTGGTTGTCTTCTAAATGTAGATCTCCTCACACTGTTTCCCCTTTTGCTCCTTTTTCTCTTTTATTGAGCCCCGCTACCCCCTTTTTCTCACTTATTACTTACACTTTATTAACTTTCATATTTTATTCTGCCACATTTTTACTGTCTCCTTCTCCATGCTGACAGACGGTGTAGTAATTGGTGTAACTGATTTTAGCTTTATTTCTATATTTGGTTTGTTCTGGTGTTGCTGTTTCAGTGATTTCTCCTTTCTCTCAGTGGTAATGGACATTGAGCCCACAAGAGAAGAATGGTCACTAAGGAGATCCCTATATGAAACTTGAAAGAGCTGTCCATCTGAATACATGTACAATCTCAACACAAAGATAACCAAAATGAAAATTCAGTCTATCACAGTGAGCAGGGCACCATGGGGTAGACCATGACAGCTCACGGTAGCTGAGGAGGGGGAAAAGGAGACTCATGTCCCCCTCCCCTTTTGTTCAGTGGGACGCTGTGACCCACATTTAGGGGTGTCTTTGCTCCTCAATCATCTCTGGGAATACCTACACACACACACCACAGTGTGTATCCCCATCACCTGGGTAATTATCAATACAATCACAATCAAGTTGACAGTGAAGATCTGCAATCACAAGGTGACCTTGTCACATGTACTGGGGGAATGGGAAGAACACCGACAAAAGGAGAGAATGAGTCTGACCAGTGGGTTACACTAGGGCTTGTGTGTCTGACTGGAGGTTTGAAGTTAAAGAATAAATGAGAGTTTTCCAGCGAAATGAGCACATGCATCATCCAAGAAGAAATTTTTTTAAAATGCCATAAGCAAAATTAAAGACAAGAGATTAAAAATCCTTGCATATATGTGTAATTAAGACTGTGAAAGGAGGACACCATCTTTCTTCGCTCCCGGCGGCAGTGACCGTGGGAAAGGGCACACACTAGAGCCATGAAGTTCCTCAGCTGGGCTGGGTCCTTCTCGAGATTTTATTCCCTCAAAGTTGCCCCGAAGGTTAAAACTTCAGCCGCCCCTGGAGGAGTGGCTCTGCAGCCCGAGGATCTTGAGTTCACCAAGTTACCTAATGGTTTGGTGATTGCTTCTCTGGAAAACTATGCTCCTCTACCAAGAATTGGCTTATTTGTTAAAGCAGGGAGTAGATATGAGGACTCCAACAACTTAGGAACCACTCATTTACTACGTCTTGCATCTAGTTTGACTATCAAAGGAGCTTCATCTTTCAAGATAACCTGCAAAATTGAAGCAGTTGGTGGTAAATTAAGTGTGACTGCAACACGGGAAACCATGGCTTACGCTGTAGAAGGCACGCGAAATGATATTGAAATCCTGATGGAGTTTCTGCTCAATGTCACCACAGCACCAGAATTTTGCCATTGGGAAGTAGCTGACCTTCAGTCTCAGCTAAAGATTGACAAAGCTGTTGCCTTTCAGAATTCACAGACTCGTATCATTGAGAAGTTGCATGATGCTGCCTACAAGAATGCCTTGGCTAATCCCTTGTATTGTCCTGACTATAGGATGGGGAAAATTACATCAGAGGAGTTACATTTCTTTGTTCAGAACCACTTCACAAGTGCAAGAATGGCTTTGGTTGGACTTGGTGTGAGTCATTCTGTCCTAAAACAGGCTGCTGAACAATTTCTCAACATGAGGGATGGCCTTGGTTTAGCTGGTGCAAAAGTCAAATACCGTGGAGGTGAAATTCGAGAGCAAACTAGAGACAACCTTGTCCATGCTGCTAATGTAGCAGAAGATGCTGCCATTGGAAGTACAGAAGCAAATGCATTCAGTGTACTTCAGCATCTTCTTGGTGCTGGACCACATATCAAGAGGGGCAACAATACCACCAGCCTCCTAAGCCAGAGTGTTGCCCAAGGAAGTCAGCAGCCTTTGGATGTTTCTGCATTTAATGCCAACTACTCAGATTCTGGGCTCTTTGGAATCTACACTGTTTCCCAAGCTGCAGCTGCTGGAGATGTTATCAAGGCTGCCTACAACCAAGTAAAAGCAGTTGCTCAAGAAAACCTTTCCAGTGTAGATGTCCAAGCTGCCAAGAACAAGCTGAAAGCTGGATACCTGATGTCTGTGGAGACTTCAGAGGGTTTCCTGAGTGAGATTGGGTCACAAGCTCTAGTTGCTGACTCTTACATGTCTCCACCCACCTTCCTTCAACAAATTGACTCTGTAGCTGATGCTGATATCATAAAGGCTGCAAAAAAAGTTTGTTTCTGACAAGAAGTCAATGGCTGCAAGTGGAAACTTGGGACACACACCTTTTCTTGATGAGTTCTAACAAGTGTTTTCTCAACCCAGACCAGCAAACACATCAAAGTCGGGTCTCTTTAATTTAACATTTGACATTTTTCTCAATGAAGTACTTAAGAGTATAAATATGGATAGTTATTCCCAGCTTCCTTAAAACAAATAAAGCATTGTGTGTAAAAAAAAAGACTGTGAAAGGATTTGATTCTTATGTCTAAAGGGCAAGAAAGCATGATCTTGAAAACTCTAGATGGTCATGTAAAGGCACGTTCTCTGATAGGTCTGAACACATCCCTGAGAAACAATGTGCTAACTATCTGAATTAGGTCTGAATTTCAGCTCAATCATTCCAGTAGCACAGTGGACAACATTTCACAGAGGGAGCGGGAGGCAAGGCAGAGGGAGGGGAAGGCAGCAGTGGCGATGGAGAGGCAGCTCAGTGGCTAAGATTACTTACAGCTGTGGCAGAGAACCCACGTTCAAGTTGGGTGGCTCACAACTGCCTGTCATTCCAGTTCCGGGGTATCTGATGCTTTCTTCTGGACTCTGCAGCCACTACACTCACACGTGTGTAGTTACACACTCACAGACACACATAATTTAAAACTTAAATAAATCTTCAGAAATGAGGCTGGAGTGATGGTTCAGTAGTTTCTTCTAGAGAAATAACCCCCAGTACCCATATAATAGCTCACAACTGTCTATAATTCTAGTTCCAAGAGATCTAACACCCTCTTCTGGCCTCATATATATAATGCACAAACATACATGCAGGTAAATCAACCCATACACATAAAATAGAGTTTAAAAAAATAATAAGCTGAGAAAAAAGCACAAAAGCATTTTAAGACCAATCTGCTTAAGACCAGATTTTAAGACCAGGTGATGAGGGCATCACCTGGAGGTGACCGTCTTGAAGCACGGTCAGTGCTAGTAGAGGAGCAGAACTCACGGAAAACTAAGGAAACACACATGTGCCTTTGAGGCAACTGTGGGAGGAAGGGAAAGAATGGCAAAGAGGATGACACTGTAATTAAGTTTGGATGAGTAAGAGGCGAGTGGTTACCAACTCAGAAGAAGGCAGCTTGAGAGGCAAGAAAATGAGTTTCCACTTGGAAATGCGGAGACTGAGTTTCTAAAGGCTCACTCGAGAGGCGAGGTCTGGCTGGCATACAGCGGTACGAGTCAGAGGCTCGGCATAGACTGGAATGGAGATGAGGACCACAAAGCTCACATGTGATGGGATAAAACACCAAAGGACTGGCTGAGGACTGTTCTTTATTGAGGTCATGATTTCCTTTGAGTCTTGTGTTTTACTCTCTGAATAGCTGTTGTTCCTTAGCATCCACCCCCCATTTTTGGGGGGGAGGGGAGGTTAGATAGCAAACCTAGCTTTACTCTCAGGTGTACCTTATCTACTTTGAAATGGGACTGATGACTTTGGGTTTTAATGAAATAATAGAATGCCTTTTTATGTTCCTCCAATGTCTTTTTGACAGAAAAAACCTTTAGAAATCCTGTATAGCTTAGTAGAGACACACAACAGTTCCATAACGCTCACCGTCAACTGGCAGAGCTTCCTGCAGGTCTTTAAGCTCCACCTCTGTGAGTTCAATCCCCATATTGTCCAGGATGTTGTCATTGTTGTTGACATCAACTTTCCCTCCTTGGAAAAACATTACATTAGAAATGTACAAAAGTGAATAATTTAAAACATTATTTCAACAATCACATACCATTGCTTGACTTAATGAGCAAATGCTAATATTAAAATGAAAAAACTTAATGATTAACATATTTATACTATTGTTCTGACTCACAATATGAACACTAAAACACCAGTCTGACTTTGTGTTCAAGAGAGCAGATAAAGTCAGTGGAGTTAAGACATTAAAATCAGAAGCTGTCCCCTAGGGTTTGCTATTGAGCCAAACCCACCGGAAAAGCCTCACCCTCTTTGCCAGCTGGACTTTTGAACAATAAAGCTTACTTGTGTTTTCCAAAGCTTTGAGTTTATTATTACCACTATTGCTTGTTTAATTGACAAAAACAAACAAACAAAAACCCAGAACTACCTGAAGCAATTCTTTTGGAGTAAAATTTGGGAAATTCCAAATTTATTTTGGTTTAAGCAAAGATACATCTAAGGCACAATTTGGTAAACTACATATATTCTTAAAAATGTATTAAGCATAAATAGGAAATGGCCTATGAGTAAGAAACATTTCATATAAAATGAGTTACTATCTATACCATAAAATTTTTGAGAAAATTCTCTTTTCTTGCTAATTCTCTAACTTACCTTTGAGAGACTTCACTTCATTCAACAATCTTTTCTGAAAAACCATTTCAGCATCTACAATAAAGTAATATTTATTATATATTTTTATAATATAAAATCGCAAAATTTTATCATGCATTTATTTGTCATGGATACTAATGTTTTATTTCACAGCAGAAATATTAAAGACTTACACTATGATTACACAGAATTATATATCTATGTAAATTATATATCTATGTAAATATCTAAGGATAAATTACATATCCTTAGATATTTGCATCACATTGCCCTCAAATATAAATGAATTTGAGATCAAGAAACTTCTGCTTTCTGATAACTCTCCAAAACCTGGCACTGGATGCCATTTTCAGTTGTTCTGTGGTGTGTGGAACATAGGCACATTTGATAAACTTCTGCAATACCGAAATACATGCTTTTTTTCCTTTTCTTTTCCTTCCTAGTTTCTCATGCTTTATTTTCCTCTGTATTTTCTAGTTTATGCAACCTTTTTTATGTAGCCTTTTGCATAGCCCTTAGTAGTACGTAGGACTTATGGCTGAGTTTATACTCCAGAATTTTTCACAGGGAATTAGAGTTTCCTCCATGTCCCGGGCAATGCCTTGGTGAAGCCCCTGTTTGCGTCTTTGAGGCTTACCGTTGGTGTGGGAGAATTGTCTGTATTCTGTCCATCAAGTTTTAAATAAAAGCTGATTGGCTAGGCAGGAAGTATAGGTGGGTCAACCAGACAGAAAGTAGAGGTGGGGTATAAGAACAGGAGTATTCTAGGAAGCAGGAAGCTCCCTCCGCATTCCTGCCCAGACCACAGAGAAGCAAGATGTAACCTGTCCCCCCCCCCCCCCTGGAAAATGTACTGAGACACGTGGCTAACATAGATGAGAATAATGGGTTAATATAAGCTACAAGAGCTAATAAGAAGATTGAGATAGTGGGCCAATCAATTTATAACCTAATGTAGACTCTGTGTGATTTTCTTTTGGGCTTGCCGGCTTGTTGGGGTACCGGGCGTGACAGAAACCCCAACAGGCAGGCCTTCATGTTACATACCGTCCACAGGCAGGCTTTCCTGCAGCTTGGAGAGCATCTCTTCTCTCAATTCAATACCCATGCTTCCCAGAATGTCTTGTAGATCACTGAGAGCAATCTTGTTACCTTTGAAAACACAGCAGTATTGGCATTAGGAAAACCAGATATTTAACTGTACTTGTAAGGCATAAAGTCTAATGTTAAAATAACATTTGCCTACATAAAATCAATGAAAGAGGCATTGAAATATTGTCCCCACTGTTAGTTTGAAAAAGAGACTTTCTAATTTTGGAGACTTGACCAAGTGGCAGGAATAAATGTAAATATAGCTCAGAAAATTAGATGCCTAATCAGAAATAACCAGACAGTTCTGCAAGTATAATTCTTTTGATTTAAAAGTACAAGACTTAATGTTTCAAGGTGGGTGGTGGTGGAGCACGCCTTTTAGTCCCAGCACTTAGGATACAGAGACAGGTGGATCTTGGAGTTCAAGGCCAGTCTGGTCCACAGCACCAGTTCCAGGACAGCCATGTGCTATGGGACAATGGTCTTGTACCCTGTCACCTGTATTGTTTTAATAAAACGCTGATTGGCCAGTAGCCAGACAGGAAGTATAGGTGGGGTGATCAGGCAAAAAGTAGAGGCAGGGTGACAAAAACAAACAAAAGAATTCTAAAAAGAAAAAAGACTCAGTCTGCAGTCATCATCCAAACACAGAAAAAGCAAGATAAAAAGCCTCACTAATAAAAGGTACCAAGCCACGCGGCTAACACATAAAAATTATGGGTTAATGTAAAATGTAAGAGTTAATAAAGATCCTAAGTCAATAGGCCAACCAGTTTATAATTGATGTAGACCTCTGTGTGCTTCTTTGGGACTGAATGGCTGTGGGACCTGGTGGGACAGAAACCTCTGTCAACAGTTATGGCTGCACGGAGAAATCCCGTCTCAAGAAAACTAAAATAAATCAATAAAACTAATGTTCCTCACAGTAGCAGAAACATTTTGGGTCTCCAAAATTGTTTGTTTGTTTATGATACAGGGTCTTACTATGTAATCTTGGTTCTCCTAGAACTCACTATGTAGACCAATATGGCCTTGAATTCACAAAGATTCTCCTGTCTATGTTTCTTGAGAGTGGGATTAAAGATGTATATCACCATGCTCAGTACATGTTGGGATTAAAGATGTATGTCACTATGCCCAGTACATATCTCCACATTTGCTATGTATGGTTTTCTAGGTTATATGTGTATATTTTACCACAATAATACATGTGCATATTTATATCATAGTAAACAAAATCCCCCATATAGGGTATCTCCAGAGACAAGGAAACTGATGCCAACAGAAAACAAATAGCGTTTCAGCACTAAACTAATGCCTGCTAATGGGGTATCAGAAGCAGTAGCAGATGAATTTTATAACAATTTATTATTTTAAATGTGTATGTGGATGGTGCGTTTGCCTGTGTGTGTGCATGCATATGTTATGTGTGTGTGAGAGTGTATGTGCACGTGCATGCGAGTGTGAGTGTATGTGTGTGCGTGCGTATATGTGTGTGTGTGCACGTGCATGAGTGTGTGGCGTGTGTATGTATGTGTGTGTGTGTGTGTGTGTGTGTGTATGTGTGTGTGTGTGTGTAGGCTGGAGGTTGATTCTGAGGGTCTTCCTCTATTGTTTCCCTCCTCATTCTTCTGTCACTGAGTCTGGGAGACACTGGTGGCTAAACTGGCCCTCTAATGTAACAAGCCCCCAGGGTCTAGCTGACTCTTCAGGTACTTATGAGTACTACATGCCTGACTTCTACACGGATGTTAGGGATTTGAATTCAGTTCCTCATGCTCATATGCCAAACTCTTTATCCACTGAGTCATCTCCCCAACCCACAAAGAAAATCATTCTTTAGCAATGAGTAAAAATGCAGAACTTAAACGCGAGTACATACTACGGATAAAATGCCACTGGAAAGGGCACAGGATGAGAGCGTTTCAGTAGTATGTCAAACGCACCCACCTGTAAAAGCTTTCATTGCCTCGACCAACTTCCTCATTTCAATTTGTCCATCTGGAAGAAAATAAGCATTCACATATGGACATGCTCCTAAGACTCAGACAACATGACTCATGCTATTAAATTAAACAGTATGTAAGCTAGCATTTTAACATACTTTAAATATTTCATAAGCTGAATTAGAGGTAAAAACACTTAAACATGACAAATATAAAAATTCACAATCTATCATCTGTTATCATTCAAAGTAATAAAAAATAAATAATTCATTTTCAGTAATTTAAAAAATGGACAATATTATTTTTATTTTTTTAATTTTTGAGATGATACTACTCTTAAAACATTTATCCCTCCTTCTCCTCCTGATGCTCTTTCATGTCCTTCCTCCCTGCCCTCCTTCAAACTCAGGGCCTCTTTTCCCAGTAATTATTATTGCATGAATGTATGTATATGCATATATAATGTCCTCATTCTGAACAGTGTTATTTGCATATGTGTTCTCAGGGCCAATCATTTGATGTCGGGTAGCCAGGTGGTGTACTTGTCCCTGGGGAAGACTATTTCTTTCATTTCCAGAATCCCTTAACTGCCTGTAGCTCTTCTGTAGGGTTGAGGCCTTGTTGGCTCCCCCTCCACTCTGGCACAGCTACTGGAGTTGTCTCTGTAAAAATGCACTGCTATTAACTATAGAAAACACATTGTACAACTCAATAATGCTCCCACCAAATTGGAATTGTGAACCCTTTAAACATATAACCTCTTCTTTCCCTACCCCAACTTTCTCCAACCTGGCTGCCTCCAGTTTCCCTTTGGTTCTGAGTTATGCTTCTTAAAGCTCCAGCAGGAAGAGAGAGTGACAGAGTCTGCCGTTCTGTGTCTAATTTCCTTGTTGGACTCATTCCTCTCAGGTGGTCTCTCGCAGCAGCCCGAGTGCTGACAGAGGTGGGCTGTGTGTTTAGGGCTTTGTTCCTCTCTTCCAGGTCTCCTGTGAGCGTTTCTATTTCTACGGTGTGGCTTAGAATGTCTCCAATTTTACTACTGATTTGTATATCTTAACTTTCTTATTATTTTCCCTATTAGGCTAGTTGAAGGCTTGTCAATTCTATGTTTTCAAAGCTCAACTCTTAGCTTTGTTGTCTTCCCACTGTGTTTCTAGGCTGTGCTCCACTGATTTGGACTATGCTCTTTCTTTATGGCCTTCTAAATTTTGACTAGAATTCTTTCAAGTTCCCTGAAGCCTAACTCTAGGTTGTCTATTGGGGACATGTCCTCTAAAAGTAGTCAGCAATCTTTCTTCTCTGTCTCCTCCCCTCCCCCTTTCCTTCCTTGCTTCATTGTAACGTAACTGTTTTGAAGTGGAGGTCTTGAACTGGCCTTGATACTTATTATATACATTTGGAAAGTCATGAACTCTCAGACTCCTAAATGTTGAAATTACAGGCATATGCTATCTATGCCCAGCTATGTTTAGTTTTCTTCTTATCTATTTTGTGATTTTGTATATGGTCTTCCTAGAGAATTGCCCATTGCATAAGGAGAATGTGGATTCTGGTGATGCCAGACTATGTGTTCTAAAGCATATGCTTCCTTATTGATTTTCCTGTCTAAATCTGGCCAGTGTGACACTAAAAGTGTTAAAGTCCCCTATGATCACTGTATTCCAGTCTGTTCCTGTCTTCTGCTTTATTAATAGGTACTTTTCACACATGAATCTGCTTCAGTGTTGGGTGCAGATGTATCTAATCTGTATCCTTTATTATAGCTGCTGGTCTTTGTCACAAGCCATGGTGAAAAAAATAGGTGGTACTTCTATCAGTCCCTCCTACTCCTTATCTACACTGCAGTTTGAGTAATTAAAGATAATTTGACAGTTGTGTTCTACCAATTAATTGCCTTTACCAAGATCCAAAGCCCAACTTGTATTCTTCCCTGGCATGCGAACATTTCTTTTTATATTGCAATTTTGAGCATGCCAAATATAATGTACTATTGGTATGAAGTTACCGAATAATTTACAAGATATTCTTATATCAAACCTGAGGGTTTTTGGTTGTTGTTGTTTAGATTTTTCTCAATATCTCCTTGTTGCCAAATACAGCTTGGAAGCTGTCAAAACCACTAAGCCCCACACAAGACCTGTCTCATCACAAGACCTCCCTAGCACGCACAGGGGAGGAGCTGCTAAAGGGTGATGGCTGCTGAAGGAAGAAGAGTCAGTGTCCTCTGGTAATGAGGCCTGTGGGAGGGTGCTCTGGAGAATGGTCCTATACTCATGTGCATATGGGCATCACTAACTGTAGTCAGTGTGTCTTCAAAAAGGAAGTGGAAAGAAGAAAATGAAAGGAAAGAACAGAAAAGAGAAGAAAAGGAAAGAAAAAGAAAGGGAGACATGAAACTGAGAAAAGGTTGGTAGGAAAGCCTCTGGGAAGAGCTGAAGGGGAAAGGGGGAGTGGATATGATCTAAATATATTTTATTCATATATTAATCTACCAAACAATAATCATGAAAATATTAAATTAACGAACAACAACAACAACAAAAAATAAACACTATCACCATCACCACCACAACAAAAACCAACCCAAACCAAACAAAAACTCTTGAGTTCCAGTACTTTTGGGGCTGTTAGACCTTACACACTCACCGTCCACTGGTAAGCTCTTGGTCATGTCCTTCCATTCCGTTTCTGTAACTTTCATCCCCATGTTTTTCATCACCGAGTCCAGTTTGTTGACATCAGCCTTCCCTCCTTATGGGGAAAAAAGAGCATGAAGAAAAATTGATGATAAAATGTGACAAATACACTGACTTCCTGCTTACTCCAGGATTTTCAAGATCCACAGACATCAATTTAAATGTTCAAAACCATAACACAGTGAAAGTAAAATTTCTTTTCTGAGTCTTTTTGAAATAGAATCAATCATGTTTCAGTGGTTTCAGAGATATTAATATCACAGAATGAAACAATAAAATTCCTCTTGGGATTTTAGATAGTGCAATGATCATTTGTTTCTCTGACATCTCCATGAAGTTTTCTAGCTCTGGAACAGATTTTTAGATTGTTAATATTTTTTTTCTAGTCATTGTTCAGATTTCCAATTTATTTCCTGCCACACCGATGACTTGAAGCTCCAGCACAAAATGGCGCACCTATCCTCTGGAGAGTCAAGAGGACAAGGTGCTAGGATGCAGGCAGCCTGATGGCACACGAGGCACAGACAGCAACACAGATTAATAGGAGACAGAAAGACACGCGATGGATTGTAGACTTGGCGATTCAATTACTAGAAAATGTTACAAATGGCAAATACTGCTTTCCACTCACCTTTAAGAGACTTCAGGGTGTCCATCAATCTATTATGGTAGAAATTTCCATCAACTGTAACAAAACCCATAATTTAAGTCAATTTAGGGTGAGTTGGGGTCAACCTCTGGAACCTTAGTCAGTGAACTATTAGTACTAATCATGCTGAAATCCAATCTTAATTTCTGATCATCTCCTTTATTCCCTTCTAGGACATTTCTTACTTTTTAAAAAATCTTGTCTATTGGAATCAAAGTCCTTTGTGGAAGTGAGGAAGAATGGGTTTTGAGTTTTGAGGTTAACATGCTCATATGCTGGAGGGTTTCACCTGCATGTCTGAATGTGCCCCACGTGAATGCAGTGGCCACGGAGGCCACAAGAGGACAGTGGATTCCTCTGGAGCCAGAGCTACAGAGGTTGTGAACAGTCATGTGGGTGCTAATAATTAAACCTGGGCCTTCTGCAAGAGCAGCAAGTGCACTTAGCTACTGAGACATCTCTTCGGCTTTCAAGGTTAATATTTTGACCTCATACAATGGATTACCAGATTTTTTTAAAAAGGTAATTCATATAGATATACATGTGAGAGACAAATTTTAAAACTCTTAGAGGAAAATCCAGGATATTTTTTTATGATTTTGTAGTAGAGATACATAAAAATTCAAATCTTACAAGAAATTTACATAAACTTAAAGAGCATATGTGTCATAATGAAAATGTAAAGCTGTGTCAATACTAGGAATATTTCTAAAATGTAAACAAAAACTTAGGATTTAAAACAGGAGGGCAAAGTGTGGCTGGAGAATAAAGTCTTATGGTGGACAGCTATCCCTATTATCTACTAACCATAGATAATTCCGGCCTACAACAAGAGAGCTAGGCAGTTTTAACAGAGGCAGTAAAGCCTAGGCTATTTGCCATATGGCTTTTTGAGGAAATCATTTGCTTGCTCCTGGCGTGGAATACAAATAACTTTTACAAAGAAGAAAGAAAAATAGATGCCAACTAGCAGAGTATGAGGCCAAAATCACAAGTTGGGCACTTTACAAGGGGTGAAACAGCTTTATAAATAGGTGAAAAGATTCACGATGACAGCAGTTTTTCATATCACAGATCAGCCGGTATTTGGCAATACGGGACACCGGGAACTGAAGAGATTCTTCTGGAGCAGTCATGAGAATATTCTGGGCTCTGTCTTTACGGGCATGGTAGGACTCCCAACTAAATATAGTTACATTTCCAAGGACATTTCTACCCTACAATATTTCTTTGCCTGTTTGACTAAAAGTCTAAAAGTTTAAAGATAATAAAAGAACACAAGAAAGGCTGGTGAAATGACTCAGAGGGTAAAGGCACCTGCTGTCAAGACGGATGACTTGAGTTCAGCCTTCAGGACACACATGGTGGAAGAAGACATGTACAACACGGCATGAGACACACACACATATACACATATAAACACACACACTTAAATATAATAAAAATGTTTTGAAGGAACATAGGGAAAGGTTTGGAAGTAATATGCTTATACCTTGACCATGGATGGTCACAGTACTACGGGTAAAATGTAAGACACACGTGACTTTCTGTCTATCAAACTACTAGCAGAAAAACATGAATGAAAACAACATAGATAGGCTCTTTAAATCACAACAAAAATATATAGAACAAACTACCTAAGAAATGACAATGCAAGTATTAAGTTAAAGGAGGGTTGGTTATTATAACAGGATACACACACACACACACCACAGAATACTTAGAATTTTAAGAAGGTATTTACTAGAAAAATACACACGTTTATTTATTTATTCACCTATCTATCTATCTATCTATCTATCTATCTATCTATCTATCTATCTATCTATCTATCTATCCATCCATCCAACCTGAATGTATGTCTGTGTACTAGGTGTGGCCAGCAGAGGCCAGACATCAGATCCCTGAGACTGTATTTATAGATGGTTGTGGGTGCTGGGACTTGGATCCTGGTCCTCTGCAAGAGCAGCTACTGCACTTTACTGCCTTAGTCATATCACCATCCCCTCTAGAAATATTTTGAAAGCCAGTTTGCTTTTTTTTTTTTTTCCTTTTTGGAAGTGCAACTTACTTAAGTAGTGAAGAATCAAATGAGAATATTATTCCTCATTATTATAAGGGGCATTTGGGGGTATCATTTTATTTTTTCTATATAAAAGCATTATTTTCATCTAAAGAACTGAAGAAAAGTTAAATGGTCCAGTCGGGCTTGTTCACACAGCGAATCTGGGCCATCTGCTGTTACTGTTTCCTGCACATCAGGGTGAAGATGAGAAAAGTCATCATGAGAGAGCTTCTGCCCAAGCTTTCCCAATGGTTAAAGCACTGCTTGCAAGCTTACCGTCCACAGGGAGATTTTCCAACAGGTCTGTGTATTCCTGCTGTGTGAGCTCTACTCCCATGTCTTCTAGAATATTCTTTACTTCTTTGATATTTTCTTCATTTCCTTAAAAGAAGAAGAAAAGTGACAAATTTGCATGTTACTCTGAGACTAGATCATTATTTGTGGGGCCAGAAAGATGGATGAGTAGTAGCTACTCTTCCAGAGAACCTGGGTTTGACGCCCAGTACCCACACGGTGAATCTCAACAGTCTTTAACACCAGTACAGAGTATTTGGTGCCTTCTTCTGAATACCTTGGACACCATGCGTGCATGTGGTGCCCAGACATATGTGCAAGCAAAACACCCATTCATATAAAAAGAATAAGTAAATAAATAAAGTTTTTTGTATCAGAAGCCATGGCATGTGCCTCTAATTCCATCACTCAGGAGGTAGAGCCAAGAGGATCAAAAGTTCAAGCTTAGCATGGTTGCTATAGTTTGAGGTCAGCCTGTGCGATAAAGGGAGATCCTGTTTTAAAAAGTAAAATGAGGGGCTGGAAAAATGGATCAGTGGTTAAGAGCACTGGCTGCTCTTCCAGAGAACCTGGGTTCAATTCTCGGCACCTACAAGACAGCTCACAACTGTCTGTAACTACAGTTCCAGGGAATCCAGCTCCCTCACCCAAATATACATGCAGGCAAAATATCAAAATGCATAAAATAAAAGGAATAAATCATTAAAAAAACTAAAGTAAAAAATGAATGAACAATTGTGACAACTCAGTGCAAACCTCAATTGCTAAATGAACAAAGCACAGGCTCCACCTAACCACTTCTAATGTTGTTAAAAAGACTTCTTTTGTTTTAGTAAATTAGGTGCTTTCAAACAGACATCAAATTATAGCACACAATAAAACATTTATTAAAGAATTCATTTTATATTTTATCCATTTGGACAACTGATTGTAAAGTCAGTTGTTAAATGACTTTGTTATTCAAAGTATGTTTTTTTTTAAACCAAACACTACCTCATAATTTATAATTGTGTATTTTTCAAGAATGGAGAACTAAAGTTACATTAATTTTTAAAAATATAGAGGAAAGAGATCTTTCAGTTAACAAGGAACAGGTAAAGGATTCCCCTTAAGATATGAACAATTCAGAGTGATACTTGTGGCTAGCTAGATATAAGCAAGAGCAAGAGAGGACTCGGGACAGCAAGAGTCTGACCCATGATGAGCGGGGCGGTTGTGGGTTTATAGTAAATCATGTCTCACCTGTGAGTGTCTTCACCTCATCCATCAGGTCCTGGAAATTAACTGTACCGTTGTCTGTAAGGACAGAAATTAGGACACATGCGTTACCAAAGAGAAAAATATGTTAACAAAATTTACTTGACCTAAGCAAATTCTCCCTATTTTGCTCTGAAAACTCATCCTTTAATTTGAATGATTAGCTCTTAGGAAGTCAAGAAATATTAGTCCCTATTTCTTAACTAGGAGGTGATCTTAAGAATGTCAACTTTGTAACAATTTGTTTGATGTGGTTTTCTACTTATGTTTATGTTCTACAATTAAAACACTAAGAAGAATACATGGACTAAAATGCCAATAAAAGAAAAATACTCTTAGGGAAAATTTAGTCCATGAGGTTTACAAAACGTGTGAAGATTCAGGTAGGACGATAAATGGTGAACCAGGTACATGCTAAATAAACACTGTGCTGTGCGTAAGACCCATACAAGCTCTGAACCAGACCAAACCCACTGAGGCAACTTGAAGGCTGGGAGTGTTATAAGATATAAAAAGGACATTTGCTGATAAAATGATTATTTAAATGGAAAGACAACCAGTCTGAATTTGTATGTACTTAATACAGTTTCATATCTGTAAAGCAAAAATTGATAAAAATTACAGCTTTAGACTAACCCATAGTCTTATGCTTGCTAGCTGTTCTCAGTCCATTTCTGCCAGATGATTGTAACCCTGCTTTGATGATGCTACTTTCTGCTCATTTGTTCTTTCACTTGGGAGCCTCACAGAAAGGAATGCTCCTCACTCCCTGAAACTGTTTTTATTGGGGTCTCCAGCGGACTTCTGTAACAGGGCTTCGACAGTTGGTTTCTGCTGGATGCTTTGAGCACTTTATTTGATGTCTGTCTCTCTGTCTGTCTCTTACTTTAGACTGTAATACACTTAATAAATTCCAATAATTTGATCCCAAACTGAAATTTTCATTTGTAAATTAAAAATAAAAACCTTTAGAAAGCTCAGCGAGGTACAAAAGAAAAGTTCAGTGAACTAGTTTGCAAGTGATGCCCTGCGCTGGCGGAAGAGTTAACTACAGCTCACCGCTATCCGGTAGGTTTTCTTTCAGACGGGCAAGCTCCTTTTCTGTAAGTTTGATCCCCATGCCTTCTAGAACAGTGTCTATTTTGCTTTTTTTAACTTTTCCTCCTTAGAAAAAGAGATATAAAGAATGAGAAAATACAGTAAACTAATAGAAGTTTTTAGTATTAGAAATATGTTAGCTGCGTTATATTAAAATACAAAGAAGGCATAATACATTTCTAGATACTAATATTGCTTTTAAATATGAATGAATACCTTTAGAATTCTGTACTAAATGATTTTAAACTGGAAAAACTCCAAGTTTAACAGAAGAAAATTAATGAAATGCACAGCAAAGGGACTTAGAAACAAGTAGCAATTGTTTCCACAGATACTTTGAGATTTCAAGAGACCTGGTTTATCCACGCTTGAAGATAGTATTTGAGTATGTAATATTAAAAATAGGAAAAACTTCTATTAGTTTAAAAATACATCTCTCTATATATAAACTACCTGAGATGATATCAGAGAGGACCTAAAGAGACTGGTTCTAAAGCTGAGCATGGACTGGGGATGGTAGTGTGTGGAGAGGAAAAGCAGGGCCAAAAGATTAGAGAAGCTGGAAGGTCACATGGGACCCCTGGGACAAGAGCGCTACCAGTGAGGGCGAACAGTGAGGCTCCTGGCAACCACTGCTTCATTTTTTAATGGCGACATTCAATTTACTTAATGATAACATTTTCAAATTATAAAATGTGAGGCATACTAAATTCTTCAAGGATATTTTGAAGAATCTTCCAAAAGGCCTGGGAATGCCAGGAAACCTCCTTCCTATAACTGGAGTGTTCCTCTCAGCAGGTGTCAAATGCAGTGCTCCAAGTTCTTTACCCCAAGTCCCTCCTTTTTTCTGAAGTAATCAGTGGGAAATTTGGAGGGGGAAACCCCTTAGTTATAACCTTATGTGTTTCTCTACAGTTTTTCTTAGCTAGATGTCACTATAACATGTTCTAGTTAAACAAATAAGGAAACAATGGACTTTGTTTTACCAGGCTCGTCAGGTAAGGCACTTGCCACTAAGCCTCATGACTTGAATTTCACCCTCTAGGACCCCTACATGGCAGAAGGAGAGCTCCAACTCCCACAGGTTGTTTTCTCACCTCCTCATGTACACCACGCACATTCTCAACAAAACTAAGTTCCTTTAGAAGGAAAATAATGCTTAATATTTCTAATGGGGGTGTGATTAATCTGGGTCACCCGTACTTCTCTAGCTAATTCCAGTCATTCTTGTCATGGTTTATATATCTATCTAGAATTCAAACGACAATTTTGACAGTTTATTTTGAAAAATATAAGAGATTGCGGGACTGTTTACAAAGAGATAAGTCATTATAGAGGAAAAAACATTTGTAATAAAGAAGGTACATTCAGAAACTATGGTATGATAAGTCTAAAAACAACTTAAACATCAATTCTCAAGCTTCTTGTTTCTCACCTTTGAAAGACTTTACCCCATTCAATAATCTGTTTTTATAGATCTTCCCAGATTCTATAATGAAAAACATCAAATGTCAAGTAAAACGTGATACAGATGCTCATAAAAATATACATTTCTGCCGGGCGGTAGTGTCTCAAGCCTTTAATCCCAGCACTCAGGAGGCAGAGGCAGGTGGATCTCTGTGAGTTCAAGGCCAGCCTGTTCTTCAAAAGCTAGTTCCAGGGAAGGCTACAAAGCTACAGAGAAACCCTGTCTCAAAAAAATAAAAAAAAAATACATTTCTTTCTTTCTCCTTATTCTAGCCATTTTTATTAGCTTTTTTTCTAGGTGTGATCACTGTAGCATAGGCTGCCCTTGAACTCACACTTCCTGAGTTCTGGTGTTAGAGGTCTGTGCAAACACACTCAGCTACACACACTTCTCACTTTCAGGAGGAATTTTTATTATTTATTGAACAAGTGTATTTTTATGCCCCAATAAAACCTGAAGAATGTAGAAATGAGAACAATCAGTCCGACAGACTATGCAATTTAAACACTTCATATAATTTATTTATTTTAGAATTCTATACATGAATACAATGTATTTTTATCACGGCCACCTGCCTTGAACTCCTTTCTGTGCCCTTTTCTTAAATTTATGTCATCTTCCTCTACAACTACTATTGCCATAGATATTGCTTTCTATATCCTACTGAGTCTCATCGGTGCTCCCAAGTATGTGTGGACACACAGTTACCACTTCAAGATGGGCAAGCTATCTGCAGGCTTGACCTTGGACAAAACTGATCCTCCCAGCCTCAGCAGCCTTTGACCCCGTAGCTCATAAACTCTCTGCAGAATAGCCGTCTGCACCTGAGAAGACTTTAATAGGCTCAACTACACTGATGCTCACTTTTAACTTTCATTTTGCTTCTTTCGCCCAATTCTAAAAATTGCTTATTTCAGCAGCTTCTTTTCTCCTGAGGCCAGCATTGCACCTGGCTAGAGGGGTTGACAGTGCAATGCCTGCTAACGTCTGACATCCTGGATTAGGAGTGAGAGGGTCTTTCTATGCACAGCATAAACTTTATTTATAAAATGTTTAAAATACTATGTATCAGAAGAGGAACTTCCCCCAGCCCTTCAAAATTAAGCTCCCGTCTTCACGACTTACCGTCCACAGGAAGCTCTCTTATCAGCTTCATTTGTTCCTTGTCTGTCAGCTCAAGGCCCATTTTGCTCATCATAGCAGGAAGAAATCTCACGTCAACCTTTGGTCCTTTGAAAAGTATGAAATATTGTCATCCAAAACTATACAATAATTATTTCAAGAAGCAATATAAATGCTAAAGAAGGGTTTTTTATATGAAGAAAAATTAAAAACAGTAATATATATATATATACACAGAATCAAGAGGGATCACGTGTCATATTTAATGGCTTACATAGAAATGTTGGTACATATTTTATGATCTGAGGATGAGTCAAAAGAGAAGGGAATAAATCATATCTGAATGACTCCAATTAATTAAGATATCAGAATCAGTTCATTTATTCATCTTAACCAGAAAGTACGATATATTGTCTTTCTTTCTGTTTTTTGATAAATTATGTTTTTTGCTTCTGACATAGATAATAGCATTGTCTTTTATGGTTATTACTTGATATAGTTGGGTTTGGGTGTTTATAATAATGCTCCAGTAAATGATACTGCCAAAATAAATGCCCTAGAAAGCTTGGGAGCTAATGTTCTACACATTTAACCAGCATAAGAGCAAACTGTAGGACAAAAACACACACTTTATCAAGAAAATGTTAAAAACTAAATGAAAAAGATCAGGAATAGAATAGTAGAAAAATCTGTTTGAAATTATACCATTACATAGAGTCTGAGGGGTTTGTTAATACAAAACCTCTCACTCACCTGTAAATGCGCTTAATCTGTTGAACAATGTTTTCACTGCAATTTTTCCATGCACTATAAGAAGAAATTCAAGGAAAGAAATGCATTATCTGATGTAAAAACAGCAAGAGGAGAAGATTCTAGCAATACACTCGAGAATTTCTGCAGCTTTACCTTTTTCATGAGAATGAGACAGAATAAAGAAACAAGATGTTAAAAAACTAAGAATTTCAACAACACAACTGTCATTTAGCTCCTCTACCCAAACCCTTACCATTCAAGGGGTAAAACTCAGGGAAATTTATGCTAAATAACTGTTTTTTTTAAAAAAAGATTTATTTATTATTTATACAGTATTCTGCCTTCATGCCAGAAGAGAGCTCCAGATCTCACTATAGATGGCTGTGAGCCACCATGTGGTTGCTGGGAACTGATCTCGGGGCCTCTGGAAGAGCAGCCAGTGCTCTTGACCTCTGATTTAGAGCTGTTTTCCACTATACTTAACGATGTCTCAATTTGGAGTCTACTAACCATCCGCTCACGTCATAAATTCTCCATCAGTATTTACCTATTCTTCCGGGCAGCCTTGCTGATTCTTCTGAAGTGTGAGAGAGGTTTCTGGGTTTGAGAATTATACTTACTGTTCCATCAATGTCTGTACAATAACAAGTGATACTTCTGAGCAGAAAATATTTAAGGTATCAGAACTAATGTCAGAATAATAATGGAGAGTGACCTTGAGGGAATGAGACAGAGAGAGACAGAGAAAGGAGGGAGGGACGGAGGAATAGAAGGAGAAAGCAAGAGAGAAAATTATGGCTAGTACTAAATAAAATGTCAATAGCAGCTCATTCCATGGCAGTAGTCTATGTCCTGTAAGAGGGACCTTAAATCTCCAACAGACATTTGGAAATGTTTCCTAAATAGCGCACCAGCAATAATCAATACCCAGGAGGAATATCTACCATTGCTAAATTAGTCAGACTCAGCAAGACATGGGTGCATATTTATACAAGATAAATGTTAATAGCTAAATAGACATAATTTCATTAAGATTTCTGATGAAGATGGTAATTTTGACTTGTTCTTATCTTGTAAAAGTAACTATGTGCCTACCCCATATGACCTAGGTAACCTAGAGTATACTTCTAGGTATATATCTGTAGAAATTCTTGGGCATGTGCAACATGAGACATGCTTTAGGAAGGAATCATTGAAATGGTGAGAACTAGAAACAATGAAAATGTTCACTAAGAAGGAAAATTATAAACAGATTGTGGTATATGCATGAATTAAAATATTTCATAGCAAAAAGGAAGTATTACTTTTGTGGCATTTTTGGACATTTGGGGGAATTCAATATTGAGAAGGTAAGTTCCAGAAAATCTTTAAGATATTGTAAGATAACATTTAAATAAAACTTACAAACAGGTAAATATATTTTTATTTTGAAATATTGTTTAAGAACATACACATTTATCTGAAACAAGTGCTTTCAAAACAAGTAGACTATAAACAAAATTTAGCATAGCGGTTGACTGGCAAAGGCCTGAGATGGAAGAAGAGTTCATTTGAATGCAAGAATCATTGCTCATTTGTAGTGCTTAGGTTACATTAAGGAACCATGGCTTTTCATTTACAAATATTTCATAATGTGTATTCTATAAAGTATATTTTTACATTTCAAAACATCGTATTTAAAACTATGCATTCAGTATCCACTGCATTCAAATCGTGCATGGTTTCCTTATCATAACTACCACCAATCATTGGTAGAACAGCTAGCCAGCACTTTGACGTGCATAGCCAAAATCAGTTGGCAAGAAATTTGAGTTATTTGAACAAAGTGAAAAAAATTCATTTAGATAAACCCAGAATTGTAGTAATTTTTCAAGTTCGAATTTTTGCAATTTAAACATTTCCTACAATTGAAGATGTTGTAAGCATATCCATAAAGCACAATACTATCAGAAGTAAATGGGTACATTTATAGAAGTATATCTGAAAATAATGTATATCCTCCCTAAGGGCACAGTCATCAGTGGCAATAATAAAATGGCATGGCCTGGGATCAAAATGAGTACTTTGAGCCAAGAATCTCCCGGGTTCATATTCACCCATCTTATTCATTTGTAGTAGAATTCCTCTGGGGTTTGATGCATGTAGCTGTCATCACCATCCCAGGCAGAGGCAGCTGGAACCCAAGGAGACAAAGCTTAGGCCAGGATGGGTAGCTCAGAACAGAGGAGTGTGCCAGCAATACTGATGTGACTCCTCCAAGGTCTTTGCCTTGTGCTAGCTGCCTGGTTTGCTCAATCTATCATTTTCTCCTATTCCTGGCTTGCTTTGTTTTCTCGGAATGTCTAGATTAAGTGGGATTAGCGATTGTGGAAATGATCATTTCAGTGGGAGGCCTGGGGAGCTTAAATCACTCCTACCCTTAGCATCCATTTGCTGTCTTCTGCGCAGTTCATCAACGTGTTAATTGTACTGTCACCCCCTCTAGCTCTTCTTATCCCAGTAGAACACTTGAATAAATTCAGTTTACCACTCAAGGGACAAGAACTGCATCGTGACAAAAACATGAGGTCGTCACTTTCTTTATATTTAAAAAATCCCAGCTGTGTCCGATGAACATTTAGGGATTGACTGCCTGATGCACGCACACCAATTCCGGACTTTCTGACTCACTTAACAATCTCTTAAATGCTCACCGTCAGCAGGCATGCTTTGCTTCAGATCCTTAATCTCTTCATTTGTGAGCTTGCACCCCATATTTTTCAAAATTTTGTCGATTTTATTGATGCTAATAGTCCCACCTAGGAAAATTGAGAGGAATTAGTCAAATCTGATGGATTTTAATTCCAAAGCTCTTCATTTCAATTAAGGTTACCAGTTTTAGTGAAACCATTTAGGCCACCAAAGGGCCAATAATGAGCTTCCAAATGAAATATATTTCCTCAGTTTAAACTGTGGTGCTCTGTTTACAGAACTCCCAGGGAGACCATGAAGCCTTGTCAATTAAATACTGTCAAGGTGAACTTAAGTCAATGGCTTCCTTTCTTTTCTCTCCTCCTGGCAGTATGGACTGGACCCAGGGCCTTACTTGTAGGCAAGAGCTCTATCACTGAACTAGATATCTAGCCCCACTATTAATTTTCAAGCAGACTATCATCATTTGATTTGTACTAACAAGAAAATTTTATCTTTTCACTAATAAGTAGTTCTGTTGTGTTTATTTTATAAGATTATAAGGTTCATTATCTCAACTCCTATCCAAATAGTCCTAATAATTTCCCCCTTTGGCTCACATTCTTATACATCTTTTTTCCCCAACAAATAGGAATATAATTAAAAAAATAAAAACATGTCATCCGATGTAAAGATCCTTTGATAGCAAACACATTTACAAAGAAAGGCAAGAAGACATTACAGTGCAGGGGAATCAATGGGTCTCTTCTGGTTTTTACTATGGTCTTTACTTACGATTAAGAGACTTCAATTCATCCATTATCCTGTTCTTGTGGACTTTTTTATTCTCTACAAGAAACATAAGTCAGGTCAAACACAAATGAATCATGTGGGGGTCATGAAGGCAACAAAAATCATAAGTGACGGTAAAAGGAAATAGTGACTTGTGGGGAGTTTGTTTTCTCCTTCCACTATGTGGGGACCGAACATGGGTCATTAGGCTTGGCAGCAAGTGCCTCTACTCTCTGAACTGTCTTGTAGCCCTCCTCTTTCTTCTCCTGAGACAAGGTCTCTGAACTCGAAGCTTACCTCTGCCTGAGATCTGCCTGTCCCTACTCTCCCAGTGTTAAAACCACAGCACAGGCTGCCATGTCCTGCTTTTTATGTGAGTGCTAGAGATTCGAACCCAGGCTCTCATGCAAGCACACTGCCTTAGCTACTTCTCTACTGCTGTGATGAAACACTATGGCCAAGGTAACTTATAAAGAATTTAATTTGGTGCTCCTAGCTCCAGAGGGTTAAAGTCTGAGACCACCATGGGAGGAGCATGCAGCGGGCAGGATAACAGGCATGGTGCTGAAGCAGTAACTAAGAGCTTACACCTTGAGACGCAGCCGTGAAGGCAGAGAGAGCTAATTGGCAATGACAAGGGTTTCTGAAACCTCAAAGCTCACTCCTATTGACAACAAAGCCACACTCCCAGTTCTTCCCAAAAAGTTCTACCAACTGGGGACCAAGTATTCAAATATGAGTCTGTGAGGGACATTTTCTTTTAAACCACCACAGAAGACAAGTATTTTATGTATCTCTTCAGTTCATGGATATTATTTTTAACATGAAGTTGAAGTTGGATTATTCATTTCTTTAAAATTATTGATATTTTTATCCTCTATAAGCTTACCAACTGTATTAATTTTATCATATACAATGATACTTTTAAAAATTGAGTCTTAAAAATAATTTAAAAATTTTTAAGTTATTTTTCGTGCATGGGTGTTTTACCAGTGTGCACGCCTGTGCACCACCTGAGGCCAGAAGAGGTCAGATTCCCTGAAACTGGGGTTACAGATGGTCATGAGTTGTCATATAGGTGTTGGGTATCAAACTTAGGTCCTCTGGAAGAGCAGCCAGTGGTCTTAACTGCTAAATCATCTCTCCAGTCCCAAAATTTACTTATGCTTTGTCTGAATGTATGTATGTGTACTTGATGACCAGGGTGGTCTGAAGAGGGCATTGCATCTCCTAATGCATGGTTGCAAGATGCCACGTGTGTGTCAGGAACCAAACTCAGAGCCTCTACAAGAGTAGTAACTGCTCTCAACCACTGAGCCTTGCTCCAGGCCCCTCTCATACCTTTTAACTTCTAAAGGTTATTTTTTTCTCCTCCGTCATTGTCAGCCTTCTAGTGCAATTATAACTCCCAAGTGTTTCATTTTAACAGGTCACTGTCATCTGTCTGTCTATCATCTATCTATCTATCTATCTATCTATCTATCTATCTATCTATCTATCATCCATCCATCTATCAGCTATCTAATCTAATCTATCTATCTAATCTTATCTATCATCTATCCATTTATCTATCATCTATCTAATCTTATCTATCCATCCATTTACCTATAATTACATTAGCATGAGATAAATCATCTGAACAAAATGTGAAAGTATTAATGCATTCTAGAAAACCTTTCTAGACATTCTCAGAAGCACTAAAATAGACATTACGATCTAGACTGCATTCACATGTTAAAGCGCTTACCACTGACGGGGAGCTGCTCCAGCAGTGCTTTGTGTTCCTTGTCCGAGAGAGTTATTCCCATTTCCTTCAGAACATATCCCATATCAGTCATATCAACGTCTCCTCCTTCAACATCATAGAACCAGGCATACGTTAGTGCAGAGAACACTCTCCTACCTCCAAACACATGTGGAGGTCTCTTCAGTTACAATAGTCATATGTGTACAAATAAATATTCCACGTACTCACAATTCTCATTATTGGGACAAAAATATAGTTTTCATTCGATGTAATAATAGACATAAAGATGCAGTTTATAAAAGGTAAATTAGTATACTGTAGGTTAAAAAATTCATTAATCTTAACAAAATCTTTTTTCTCTTCTAGTTTCCCAGCAAGAGAATTTTTATCTTTATGAAAATTTGTTTACAATTTTCTGAGCTAATTTAGATTTTGAAGTCAGTGATGGTGTGCATATCACAATAAGTAGACCAGATGCAAAAGATTGTTCTTGCAGACACTAGTACTGAGAGAGTGATAAGATGCAAATGTTCTAAGCTACAGTTGCAGGAGTTCATCAACATGAAAAGGAGGAACAGAGTAGAAAAGCCATGCATAGTAACAGTACAGTCTAAGCATACAATGTGGTATAAAATTGACTGTAGATTTTTAGAGACTAACCTGTAATTGCGTCTACTACTTCCAGCACTTTGTCAAGATGGATCTTTCCATTGGCTGCAAGAAATATCACAATTAGTGCAAGAGATTAAAAATTAGAGATTGAAGCCTATCATGACATAATCTAAATGAATCAAAATTCCATGTACAATAAGAACAAGAATCTATTCTATGTTTGAGGGAGGACTGGCAAAGAAAATATTTTTTAAGATTTATGTTCACAGAAATGATAGAATAATAGACTAATGATTTTGGTTGGGGCTCTGGAAACCTATATTTCTAGTGCACTCTTTCTGGTAATTATGCTGAGTCGGCCAAATTTTCACCATCTTCTATGTGGGTGTGTGAGAGAGACAGAGAGATACAGTGGAGAGACACAGAATGGTTTTCTATGTGTAGACCAGGCTGGTCTCAACTTTCAGTCTTTCTGATATAGCCTCTACATGCAACTACACATACCTGCTCGTCCTTCGCTACCTTTTATCTTTTGCTGTTATTTTAAATGATAACACGGGATGACTGATGACATGTGTTAAAAACCTTTTGTTACTTATGCATTGATAGTCTGGACAACTGTTTCCACCATCTATGGGGAAAGGAATCAGTCTGCACCAGAGTCATGGACACACGGCACCATTTCACTGCCAAGAAAGACCACAATCTCTGGTGGAAGGGGCTATGAGGTCAGGGTGGTAAGACCTGAGGCTCAACAAGGTGTGGAATAGTTGACCCAGAGTATGTCCTGGGAAGAACCTACACAAGGCAACTCTAAGCCCCAGCTTTCTTCTATTTTTTCACTAGACCCCAGTAGGAAACATGAATTCAATTATAAACTTGTGAACAGTTTCAGAATATCAAATGGCAGCCCATTAAATCTGAAACATGACATTCTTCTGAGCTTGAGTTTCTACTCACTTTTACTGACCATACACCAATAAGCTTGTTCTAAACTCTCATCATAAAAAACCTACATAAAAGACTCTCAATACAAACAAACTCTTTACTCAAAATACTCCGAAGGAAGGTTGAATGCATGAACTATAGATCCTGTTCCTTAGGCCTTCATAAAATTTCTAGACAAGCCTTTTAAGTACGTGATTAAATACGTCACAATACTGTAGAAATCAGCAATCATAAACAAGATGCCCAGTCACAAGAGCTTAAGACACACACGGCTGGAATAGGGTAGTGACAAAGAAGTTGAGGTCTTCGAGAGAAGGGAAGGACCTGAAACTTCCACTCTTTAAACAAGCTGCCCTCCTGCAGAATTTAGGATGTCCCAAGCAGGCAGCTCATGACACACTTCTTCAAGAATTAGTAGTCTTGGGTGGTGAGGTTGGGTAGATGATCCAGCCAGTAAATTCTTGTGGCACAAGAATGAGGACCCGAGTTCAGAACTCACTACCCATGTAAGAAGCCAAGCACGCTGTCTGAGCATAAAGTCCTGGAACTCAGGAGAAAGAGGCAGGAAGGTCTCTGGAGCTCCCTGGCTAGCCAGTCTAGCCCTAATTGGTCAGCTCTAGGCCAGTGAGAACCTGCATCTTGTAAAGTGGAGAAGTGATTAAGAAAGATCTGACATCAACTTTTGACCTGCACACACACACACACAGACACACACAGACACACAGACACACACACACACACACACACACACACACAGACACACACCACGTTAATTGGGAACAAAACAGTTACACAGTGCTTTTGGGAACATAGTTATCTCATTCAAGGAAGGTAATGAGAACATAGTCTTAATTAATTTGTACTAATTAGATGTAGTTATAGTCGTGATTTTTTTTCTATAGATGTGCTGGTTGCTGAAATCACAGGATGTGCACATAGTTTAGGCAATTATTAATAAATTTCTATTCTTTGCGCTCAGAAATAGCAATTTGATTTGCTTTCACTATGTCTAGCCAGTTCACCTTTAGTTCATCTGTCAAGGTTTCCAGGCTTATTCTGCCTCCTCCTCTTCATTTCATCCTGGACTAGAGATTTTATTTAAACACAATACATGCTCTAATTTTAAACCATTTTAAAATAAAAAATTAATAAAATAAAAAATTAAGATGAAAATAAATAGGTGACCATTAGTCCATGGTTGTTTCAGAACTCAGAATTATTATACAAGTAAGCTGAAACCTAAAGATGCTCTATTTAACTGATAGATTTGGGATGAAAAGAAAATCAAACTTAAGCCAGCTATAAACAACTACAAGCCATTAGTCACGGGAATGGTACCAGACAAGGTGATCTGTTTCTACAGTCAGACTGTAAATGCCTACATGACTATCCAGGACTGTTCTCTTTGGATGGGAGTGGCTGAGGCAGGAAGATGGTAAGTCCAAGGCCAGCCTGGAGTGCACATGACACTCACACTGGCATGCACTGCAGCACATGATATTCACACTGACATCTGCTCTGTCACACAACACTTACCTGTGAGTGGTAGATTTTCTGCCAGACTTTCCCGCTCTTTATCTGTGAGCTCAATGCCCAGACTTCCCAGGATAGTGTCTAGGTTATTGACTTTAACCATTCCTCCTGGGGAAAGAAATAAAATTATTTTGAAGAAAAGAGCTAATGGTTCCAAAATACGTATATATTCAGGCCTAAGATTTTAATCTTATATTTTAGTACAACAAAAAGTATAAATGTATCATTTATTTGTAGCAGTGAATGAACACTAAAAGTTAGCTCAGCAAATCAGCTACAATCAAGTCAAGAATTTATAGAGAAATAGTCTAAGCTTGAAGCATTGCTTGGGACTGTGTTACTGCTTCAGGTTATATAGATTTAATACTGAGCTGTGCAATGAAGCAAGGGCACATCAAGGATAGAGCTATCTCCATGGGGCACAGGAGGAACACCCTGGGTAAACCTTCCTCTGAAGAAGGTCACGGTGACACGTGATAGTGACAGCTCAAGATCCCAATTGTCAAGTTTGGCTTCATTGGTACAGCTGTAGATATAGTAAAAATTATAACCCCTTTCTCCACCTGATTATCACTGACAATATATTCATCATCACAAAAATCCACAAGGAACCTGCTAACTGACATTTTAGGAGGTCAGGCTGTGACCTGAAAGAGACTTCTTTCATCACATGCCAAGAAGCAAAACTCGACGACATTGTTCTTTCCTTCCTAGTCTCTGTGAGGAAGGAAACTCGACAGCATTGCTCTTTCCTTCCTAGTCTCTGTGAGGAAGGAAACTTGATGGCATTACTCTTTCCTTCCTAGTCTCTCTGAGGGAAGCAGCAAGAAGGCGGCTAAGCCACAATCACGCTTTTTTCCTCATTCCCTTTTAACTGGATTTAGGGGGAAATGATATATAAAAACATAATGAAGACTTTTTGATTAGTGAAATAAAATTAAATAAACAATACTTCCAAATTGCTAGAGGGTGAATTCACAGAGGAAAAAAAAACGGTATTATTTTCTATATTACATTCTATGTGCAGTTATATTTTTGCATGATTATTTGAGGATGCAATTTTAAAAGGTTCAAGAATGGGCATCTTGTAATGATATACTATGAATGATTATATCAGAGTCTTGCATGTAGAAGATGGGAAATCTAAATATAGAGACATACACATAAACCGACTGTCATAAATGCACATGCTGGCTTTCCAGCAGATGTTTCGGCCAATTCCACTTCTCACAAACCTTTCATAGACTTCACTTCTTCCAACATTCTGTTATGATACACCATCCCAGCATCTATAAGAAAAATAAAGTGAAATGTATCTCCCACGGAAAAGCAAGTCACACAGTTACTGTGCAACTGGCTAGTTCCAGTAAGTAAACTTTTAAAGCTTTTTAAAGAGAAATCTTCCCTAATGTCCTATGAAATAAATGTAATTTTTTAAAAAGTAAATTCTCTTAGTGACAAAAACATAGATGGTGAGAAAACTGATGGAGAGATATGCAGATACCATCTCCATTTCCTCCTTTCCTCTCCTGCTCTCTTCTTGCCTTTATGTGACCTGGTCACTCACTCCCCTTTGTTCTCTCTCTTGTGGATTTAGAGCCCAGTCACCTGAGTGGGTCATACTTCAGCAATTAATCAATTCTGACGGCAGAATTATTGAAAAGCTTGCTGAGTCTCCGATTAAAGCTCTATGACAGGAGATGCATTTTTCCCATTCATTTTCAGCACTTCTTAGAGGAAATAATGGAAGAGATGAGTTTAGCAAACTATGCCAAGACTCCCAGGCATCCAGTCCCTTGAAAATGCGTTTGTGTGGCTCACCATCCATGGGAAGGGCTTGAAATAACATCTCCTCTTCTCTCTCGGTGAGTTCAATCCCCATGTCTCTCAAAAGTGTTGGTAGATCATTGACATCAACCTTTTTTCCTTTTGAGAAATAATAACATTAACCTCTGGCCATCTGGAGAATAATTTAATTATGTCTGATCATAGGAAACTCATCTGTTCTACCTCACCTTAAACTTCAAGCAGTACACTGGAAAAATCACCTTCAACTACAGAGACTCATGAGGGGAACCACAGACAGGGTAGCGTTCCTTAATTTATTATAAAAGGAATATTCTCTTAGTGATGAGTTTGTGTGTGGCTAATCCAGCTGAGCAGTACTTTTGGTTAAGAGTTCTTAGCAAATTAGAATGAGAGATTTATAATTCTGGAAGGAGAAATTAATAGGGTGATTTTAGTTAAGTGAGCATTGTCTGCACAGCGGCACTATTATTTCCTATGGACATCAAGACAAGGGTTATTTGAATCCTGGTGAAGTAAATATTATTAATTTATGAAAAGTAGGTCTTTCAATCTTCCTTACAAAAATAAAACATTTAAATTTTATTATAAAGTCTAAGACAAAGCTCCAAATAAGATTTTCAGAGAACCTATTAGTTGAAACAGTCATAGGACAAAAATATACCAACTGCATAACTTGAGCAATTATTTTAAACATTAATATACATCAGAGTGGGTACTCACCAGTATAAGCTTTCAGCAAATTCAGCAACATTCTCAATTCAACCTTCTCAGTCTCTGGTAAGAGAACACACACATCCAATATAAGTGTACATATTGATACTCAATAAAGTAAGAAATAGGTAAAATGTAATATTTGTAGACTGTATTATTTTATCCAATGATTTCTATCTTGTGAGCTAGAAATCTAAATCATGCTTACCAGAGCACAATCTATTTTGAGATAGGAAATTTATCTTGCAACTGTCAAGGGTAAATGACAATATTAAATTACCTTCTCCCATAGAGTCTGCTTGATGGCTATGCCCCAGAAAACTGTTAATTCTGTAAACTCTGCCAACGTCAAGAGCAGGCGTCATGATTTACAAGTTGAATGTGCTATAATAATAATGTTTCAATATGGATTTAAAACTGATATCCTTAAGTAATGAGTTGATATTTTTGGGCTCCAGTTTGTTACTCTTATGTTATTTAGAAATAAATAATCACGCCAAGGAATAACATATTTCATAAAGTAGAAGCTCAGTATTTATTTGTAAAACCAATTTAGAAAGAATTGCAATGAAAGCATGATGCACATCTAGAATTTGCTTGGAAACTTAGGCAGCTTAGAATCTCAGATGTTTCTTCCTTCATTGCCAAAAAAACAAAAAACAAAAACAAAAAACAAAAAAAACTATGAAGTGCTCTCTGCAAAACAATTTTCTGCTTTTCTATTGTGAATAAAAATATTTAAGCCCATGTTTATGTAATTTAGAAACTGATAATTGAGATCATTAACTCAAACACGCCCCTAATAATGTGAGATTTTATTAATCATCCTATTGACAACTGAAAGTGACCAGAACAGAGTATCAGTTGTCCACAGTGTCACTAAAGCTCCTAAGAGAAGAAAATTTGTTCCTTATTTTTCCCTTTAACTAAAAAATAAAACAGGAAATTATACAGCCAGTAGTTACCCGCCCACTGGGGTATGGCCTCTTGTACTATTTATGCCCATGTAAAGCGTGTGTCCGGTCTCTTTTCTGGCTGCAGGATCTGGTTTCTGTTCTCCCTTCCATCAGAGGATTCTGATTTGTGAGTCTACCCCTAAATAAATAACCGTCTATTGTTCTCAATTCTGAGCTTGTGTGGGATTTCTTTTAAGTATCCTTCTTCAGGTTATGATCAATAATCTTGAAAGACTTATGTGAAAATAATTCACACATTACACAGTTGCATTTTATGGTGTGTGAATTATGCTCAAAATAGCTGCAAGTTCTTGGTGTGCACAGAACCACACACCCATGCCCAGGATCTAAGAACACTTTCATCACCTCAAACCTCACATGCATTAGCGTGTAGCCGCCACTTCACGCCACTTCTGCTCTGTAACCAATTCTAGACATTTCACATTAACTGAATAATACAAAATGTTCTCTTTCATGAATGGCTTCTTTAAATTATTCTTTAAGCAATTTCTTTGATCTACTACACTTCAACACTAATTCAGCTTTAACTGTGCTTCAGAATTTGCTTCTAAATTATTAAAGAGGTTGATTGACAAATTGGGCAAATTGCAGTGTTTGGGCTGTGAAGTGGGACACTGCAGCTCTGTAAGGTACCATTCCAAGTGTGATTGCTTGAATGTTTGAAGGCCCTTGATGTGAGAAAGTGAGAAGCATGGCCATATGGCTGCAGTCTTTGTCTCATGGTAATATGCTCTAGTTTTGAGTTGCTATTTTCTATTTTCCCAGACTTAACTCCACTCCAGACTTTTTTAGGCTACTTTTTCCCAACTATCTGATTTTTTTCTAGTCCTGGTAACAGTTCTAATCACTCTTTTAGCAATCCCTTGGATTTAAATTAAAGGAGTTTCTGGTATATATTAATAAATAATAAGAAAGAATAGCACTTTCTGTTATTCCGAATTCAATGTCTGTTTTAATAAATGTTATCTCCTTAACGGAAAATTCCTTTTCAGAGTTCACTACATGGACACACGCATTCTCAAGTTTTCGCAAACATTTAGATTTACATGCTCACCATCAACAGGCAGTTTCTTTGTCAAATCTTCTCTCTCCATTTCTGTGAGTTTCATGCCCATATGTTGCAAAATCCTATCAATGCTAGCAACATCCACAATCCCATCTTTGGAAAAAGAGAGGAATATAAATAAGATCGAATGACCACAAAATACAACACAAGCTGTGTATTACTGTCATAGTGTGCCTGTCAGGCTCCAGCCCAATGCTGTGCGGTTGGTTGTACAAGGACTGCCAGTATGAATGTGGAGTTAAACCCTTTACTTTGGAGCAGTTTGTATAGCTAAGTGTTGAAGGTAATGGTGTAAGTCCTATACCACTTCCATAAATGAGAACACGAAAGTCCACAAATGCACAGGACTTTCCCCAGAGGTTAGCTAAGAATTTAGAAGAAGAATTCTTCTGACTTTTTTGTTAAATTAAAAGTATTAAAGGTTTGCAAAATCTTCATGAAAATATGATTGACATCTATGGAACCCAACCAGCTTTAGGAACAAACAGTCACCGACAAAGCAGGGAGACGATCCTCATTATTTTCTCACCCCCTTTCCTAGGAGGAATCTACTGTCTTCAGTGTGCTCAAATTCTTAGGGATATTTCACATGTATGTGGGAGCTGGTTTTCACATGTATGTGGGAGCTGGTTCGCACATGTATGTGGGAGCTGGTTTTCACATGTATGTGGGAGCTGGTTCGCACATGTATGTGGGAGCTGGTTTGCAATGTATGTGGGAGCTGGTTAGCACATGTATGTGGGAGCTGGTTCGCACATGTATGTGGGAGCTGGTTTGCACATGTATGTGGGAGCTGGTTCGCACATGTATGTGGGAGCTGGTTCGCACATGTATGTGGGAGCTGGTTCGCACATGTATGTGGGAGCTGGTTTGCACATGTATGTGGGAGCTGGTTTGCACAGCTGTAAAGCTTACATGAACCACACTGTGAATTCCTCCTGCCACTTTCATTTGCATTCTTCCTGTAGTTTCATGTCTGTTCATACAAAATCATGGAACACTTCTTTCATCTTGCTGCCTACTGTTCTATAACAACATTGGACCATTACATAGTGACCTGCTGTGCAGATGAACACTTAGGTTGTTTCCAAGTTTTTGTTAGGAGAAACAGTATAGATCGCAATAACATTGTGTGTGTGTGCATGTGTAGGGCTGAGTGACTCAGTAAACAAGCTCCCGACACACATTTCAGTGGAATAGCTGGAGAAAAACACTGATATATTTAAATTTTTGTAAGTTTACCTAGTCTCTTTTGAAAGTGCTCAGTGACTTCATATTCTAGTGATGCATGGAGTTCCATTGTTTGCTATCATTGACAGGCTGGGGGCTGTTTGATTTTTACACATTTTTTTTTTAACTCTGATACATGTGCGTGAAAGTTTGCTGCTTTTTCTACTTAGGTTGTCACAATCGCTGGTGACATAAAGTGCCTTTAAAAGAAAAAACCCTCTATTTATTTTTAGGTCTTTGAAGCTTCTCCATACTGATTTCCAGAGTGGCTGCCGCAGTTTGCATTCTCACCCCCTCACTACTCGCCAGCATTGTTGATAGTTTTGTTGATCTTAGGCATTCTGACTGCAGCGAGATGGGACTGAAAATTGTTTTCATTTGCATTTCCTTAGTTGCTAAGGGTGAGGAACACTTTAAAAGGCATTTCTTAGCCTTGAACTTGAGGACCAGGGGAAGGTTCTCTAACATTCCCTGTTCCACGCCTTTTGTCATTTATTTTTGTGATTCCAAGCTTTCTGCTACTACACATTACTGCACACTACATAACAGGGCTTTTACTTTATTGTGTTTTAACATATCTTTGTTATTCTTTAAATATTCATGTAGTTACATCTATTCATTTTTAAATTTGAAGGCTTTTTTCTTTTTCCTATTTCTAGATTCTTTTCTTTTTCCAGCTGTCTCCACCAGTCTTTCCTCTTTTCTCCACATTTACTAGTATTTGGTTTTACCTTACTTTTTTCCCTAAATGTTCATGAACACATGCACATACGTGTGTGTATATAAATGAATATGTGTAATATAGGTATTTGGTGGTGGTGTGTGTGTAGGTCATGAAACTGGAAGGGGAGAGAGAGGAGGTGATCTTAACCTGATGGGAAAAGAGCTGACTTTGGAGTATGTGTGACATGGAAGCCGAGAGGGGACTAACAAGGAGAAAAGGAGGGAGCAGATGGGCAGGACAGAGGACACGGGCGGGCAATGGAAAGAAGGATGAGAGCAAAGTGTAATGACAGACATGCATGAAGAGGTCTTGGTGGGTAACATTACTTTGTACAATTTCCTAAAATATTAATTAAAAATCATTTTTGAATGAAAAGAATAGTTCAAGAATGTATTTGGCAAAATCACGCAGAAACTATGTAAAATGTCATCAACGTCCTGCAGGTTCTGAACCTGGAGAACACGAGACACTCGCGGCCATGAGCCTTCCACACCCACTCACTTTTAGAGGCGAGCACATCCTCCAGCAACCTGTTCTGGTACACCATGCCACTGGCTGTACGGAGAGAATCAGGCATTAACCTCATGATTCACCCCAGGAAAGGGATTTTCTATTTCCAAAGGACAAAAACAAATAAACAAACAAAAAACAAGACAAACGAAAAAAGTTCTGAGTACGGCTTCCTAGACCCTGGGAGAATAGTCCATGCTGCTACAGTGAAGCAGAGGTGTCTCAGTTCTTCCCTGTCCTCCCTTTAGTTCCCTCCAGCTTTTCATCTAGGACTTTCCCAACCATTCACCTTTACATAAAATCCCACGAATGTTGAAAATATCTTCCCACTGAAATAAGAAAATAAAAATCGACGTCCTTTTTCTAATGCTAGATAAATGACTGAAGACACAGATGATTCCAAACTGTAAAGAGACAGCTGGGTTTCTTTCTAAAAATGGGACTGCATGGCAGTGTCTATTTTTTTAAGGGTTTCAACTATAAGTAGTTACAGAACTTTAAGAAAATTACACAAAACTTGTGGTGTCCTTCTGCCTAAACGCTTTACCTCCTAGCTAAGGTGAACAACCACAAACAATGGCAGTATCCTGTCTGTTTTGGGGGTCTCTGCAGCCTCCCTGACCAATTACTCACAGGGAGGGAACCTAAACCTAACACTAAGATTTTCACTTAATAACCCATGCCTTCAGGAATAGCATTGCTCACCCACAAGAGGGATCCTCTGCTCAAGTTATTTTTTTTTTAAAGTATGGTTTTAATTAGCTTACAAACCAGTAGGGTTTCATGTGGCCTCCTAAAGGCTATTTTGGTTTTCTACATGCTTACCATTAATTGGAAGCATGCTCTCCACGTGGGAGCATTCCTCGTCTGTGAGCTCTAGTCCCATTTGTTCCAGAGTATCTTTTATGTCTTTGATATTAACTTCTCTCCCTTAAAAACAAAGACACTGAATGGAGACATGAATGGATATGCGATATGAACATCTCTAAAGCTTGGAAACCAACATTTACTTATTAACCAGCAGCTTCAAAAGCTTCACAAAGAAGTGGCCTGCAACTGTTGCATCCTCAGACCAGCCATACACTGTGCCTCACAATACAGGAGCTTTAGTTGAAGGACGGAGTCACAGGGCACACAGATAGTTGACCAATTCCCTGGCTCTACTTATCTTTCATTATGAATGTTGTTATCTTTGGTTCTGACCACTTAAGAAGTCAGTTCAGTGCAACGTGCTTCTGCCCCACAGCATATTTAATTCGACTAAGAAATTAAGAAAATCTGCTATTTCAGCTTCATTGCTTATATATTTGTTGGCAACCTACAACTACTTACCAGACATATCTCTGCATTCTTTTTATTAAAAAAAAAACATTGACCAGAATATGATTCATCTGCAGGCCCACTTGCTCAACTCTGCGCTCAGGGTCTTGTAACCAATGTTGTCAAGGAAGACTGATTTGGCTGACAGACTCGGAAGCTCGGTTCCGTGTCTGCCCTTGATTTAGATAGAGGGGTCCTTTCATGCACTCTACCCCAACCTCATGAACTTATCACATTCTCAGTTGTTTCTTATATTGTCTTAAAATGGTTTAATACCATCGTGTGCTCACAGCATTTTGACTGTGGCCAAACCTTTCTGTTCTGCATACTCTGGGCTGTCTTACAAAATGTTAAATCCAAGAGTTTTGGTTGCAACCAGAAAAAAATTCCTTCCCACTGTTCACATTATATGGGCTAGGTATAGTGTAGGGTATATCTTGGAGAGCAGAGAAAGTCTGCCAAGGCACCGCATGGACATTTGTTAAGTATAGGAAACCCAAAGTTAGAGTGTTCATATAACTTATCATTCACAGGATGACTTAGAGTGTAAGAGACTGTCACAATAATTTCCATTTGTCCACTTCATTGGTAAATCGTAATTGTCTAAAGAAGAAAAACCCTTATGAAAGACAGTAGACAGTTTAGGCTTTACAGAACATGAAATCAACATCACAGCTACTTAGCTTTACCACGACAGCATGAAAGAAGCCACCAGTAATACATAAGCTAGCGAAGGTGGGTATGGTACAAGAAAATGCTTCCCCCCAAATTATTTGGCCTAAGAGTTGTAGCTTCCCAGTTGGTATTCAAGATAATTAAATATTTTCTGAACTGAAATGGTAAAATGAGAGAACAAAAAGACATGATAGAAGAGAGCCTCAGGATGTAATTCAGTATAGCATAAGGGACAATAATTAGGATTAAGTCTCACCTATAACCTCTGCCACTGCATCTAGCAGTTGATTGAATGAAATTTTTCCATGAGCTACAAGAAAATTCAAAATTAGGTGTTAACTTCAAAATGTCACATATAAAACAAACCAGAAGATACAAAAGAAGAGATAATTCAAAATCCATTAACTTTTCACCTTTGTCTTTTATCTTTACCTCTTTATTGAGCTCAAGAACATAAACTATAGATTTTATATTTAAACTCCACATATTGGAGGGGAAATGAATCCAATTTTAGTGGAAAATGAGGGAAAGCTTTCAGTATTTAATGTAGCCCTTTTGAGAATGTAGAATTAAGAGACATTTTATAATAGATTTTTTTTAACATTAGATCTTAGCCAAAAGGCCAAAAGTGTTTAACATTAAGTGTTATATATGATTAATTGAGATCTAAAGATCTGAAGCACTCTGAAGACAATTCTTTACAGACAAAATACACTAGAAATCTGTTTTTGTTTTGTTTTGCTTTGTTTTGTTTTGTTTTGTTTTCAGCTAGGGAAGATTCTGGGCTGAAGTTAAAGAACTGAGTTTCCATCAAATAGCAAGAGGATGCTCATGAAAATGTGAGCCTAAATATTTTGTATAAAATACTGTGAAATGGGAGGGAAATGTGAAATGGGAGTGAAATGATTAGTGACCCCAGGACAATATTTGGAGGATTACTTATAATAATGAGTCATCCCTTCCCATTCATCCTTAGCGTCTGAATTATGGCTTTTGTTCTAGTCCTGGTGAGCCTGCTTCTAGTTGTGAAAACACCTGTGCTCACTTGTGGTTCAGCATTAACATCTAACAGAGGGCTGAGGCGGCCCAGCAGGTGGAAGGTGAGGACCATGTGACTTCACTACAGTCCTGTGAAGAGGCCGTGGTCACATGACTAGTAGTTAATGCCTAGCTTTGCATGTACAAAGCTCTCCTCTAAGACACAAAGGGACTTACAACTCTCACTAGATGGCAGATACTCCATTAACCTTTCTTGCTCCTTTGGCGTGAGCTTCACTCCCAGGTTTTTCAGGACACTGTCCATATTATCAAGCTTGACTTCTCCTCCTTAGAAAATACACGAGGATAGAAAATGAGTTTAAGACACAGAAGTGTATTTTTGCATGTGTGCAATCTGATTTGAAAGGGTTAGCTGTTACTGTAATAAAGACAGAGAGAAAATGCACTTAAATGAAGAAGACTTTTCTGTTTTAACTTCCATTTATTCCATATAAGAGCGTTTAATAATCAATATAAAAACCAGAAACAGGACAGCGACATGGGTCATTGGGTAAAGACACTTGTGTCCAAGTCTGAGGGCCTAAGTTTAATCTCTGGAACCAACACGTGGAACGAGAGAACCAATTCCCCACCACAAGTTGTCCTCTGTGTGTGTGTGTGTGTGTGTGTGTGTATGTGTGTGTGTATGTGTGTGTGTATATGTGTGTGTGTGTATGTGTGTGTGTATGTGTGTGTGTATGTGTGTGTGTATGTGTGTGTGTATGTGTGTGTGTGTATGTGTGTGTGTGTGTATGTGTGTGTGTGTGTGTCCTCCTTACTATATCTAAGCAAAAATACCCTGACTTTTCTAACCATTTCTAGCAGTTTTCAGCAGGAATAAGCACAAATCTAGAACCTATTCACAGGCTCTGCAGGGTCTGGTGGTCTGAGAAGTGTTTCCAGAGCTCACCAACAAAAGCCAGCGAGTTCCGGAGGCTCTTGAGCTCTTCGTCTGTGACCTCAATCTTCATGTCTCCCAGAACTCCCTTCATGTCATCGCTATGAATCCTCTTCCCTTTGAAAACACACAATCACTAATATTAGAGAGTAATCATTTCACAAAACGGTGAAAAATTCACTTTCTGACAACGCATCATCCCTATGCAAAAAGAAACACATTTATCTACACAGATAAACAAGGATCTTCATGTGTGGAGGTGCTGTACACCTGTTATCCCAGCACTTAGGAGAGAGGCAAGAGGACCAGGAGTTCAAGGCTTACCTCAGCTGCACAGTGGGTTGACGATAGCCTAGTCTACCTGAAACCCTATCTCAGAGAAGACAAAAAGCCACAAAGAACTTTTTCTGATTATGAGACTAGCTTTTAACACCTAAGCCATCTCTCCAGCTTGTCAAAAAGAACTTTTATTCCTTGGTTCAAGTCTTTGCGTGTACAATACTCTCCTCTAAGACACAAAGGGACTTACAACTTTCACTAGATGGCAGATACTCCATTAATCTTTCTTGTTCCTTTGGCGTGAGCTTCACTCCCAGGTTTTTCAGGACACTGTCCATATTATCAAGCTTAACTTAGAAAATACACGAAAAGAAAATACATAGAAAAGCAATTTGTTTTAATAATTAGCCAAATTATATTAAATAGTAGATGGGAAATTTATGTATTCCACCACCATTTATTGTATCTATTATCTTTTGACCTGAATAACATGATTTTTACTTTGTAGTGTCACTAATAATTTGACCCTATCCAATGTTAATTTTTTTCTACTCACTATTTTTAAATAAATAACTTTTGGCACTTTCTTATTCAAACTGTCATACTAACAGAGAATTTAACTGAGTTGTTAAAGATCTAAACTCTTGTCAAGTGTTTTGTTACATAAAGGTGGAAAGCTGGAGTGTCATATTTGTATCGGTTAAGAAAACATTACAGAGGTTTCAGTTGAAAATAATCTGTTCAAAGATTCTCTACTCCATAACTAGTCTACTGCAAAACAGTGGAGTAGAAGACACCGTGGACCATCTCTCCACTGAACACTGGAGTAGAGAACACCGTGGACCATCTCTCCACAGATTAGTGGAGTAGAGAACACCGTGGACCATCTTTCCACTGAACAGTGGAGTAGAGGACACCATGGGACCATCTCTCCACAGAAACTCTCTAAAGATGAGCAAACAAGGAAAACTGTTTGGATTATGTCCAAACTCTAGAAAACAAGAGAAAGATTTCAGCAAATAAGCAAATGCTGGCAGAGGGGAAGGGCAGCTAATGAAAAGGTGAGGGAGAAACAGCTGAGACCGTCCTGTCTGCCAATCCAGCCTGCCTATCCGCAGCCTTCCTTGTCAAACGTTTCCCACCATCCATCAGCAAAGATATTTAAAGAGTAGCTTACTTACCCGTAAAAGCTTTTGCTTTATCCATAAACTTGTCTGCTTCCACTTTCTCCTGAACTGTAAGAAAATGTATATGTAACATTCATTTAGAAATTTGAAACATTAAAGAAATTCAAAAGCATTTATTAGCAACTGAATGTTAGCCTATGTTCTCCCCAGAGAACACAAGGGATGAAGTAACATGATGTAAACACACTACATATAGACATGCTTCTTAAAACATTGGCCTTTATACACTGTCATAAGGGAAAGTGAAATTCTAACAATAAACATGTACAGCTTAAAGAGAATTCTATTTTACTGAATTCTTAGACTTTGGAGAATCAACTTTTTTTAATTCTAAAAAATAATAAAATTAAAAACTGAGTTTACCATTCATGATTGTTTAATCTAGATTATCTCTCACTCTACTGAGATCCAAGTAACTTAATTATATAACTTGATTTATGTGAGTAAAATACTTATCATTTTGAAGCCAATCTTTCGATTCTAATGATCAGCATATTATCACAATGCATAGTCCATGGAAACTTATAAAAACCAGCCATGAAAAGATATTAGTATGAAATACACAAAAGAAAAGAATTATGTTACAAGTAGATGATTTTTCATATTTCATATGTTATATTTTATCATGAGAAAAAACTAAATATCTCCAGTATTGGTAAGTTACTTGAAATTGCAAGTGATATATTATAGCATTATGTAAAACATTTTTATACCATGAAAATTTTTAAATGCAGATTGTAGATAATTCAATAAATATTTACTGAATTAATAAAAGCATGAAATAACTTATTCAAAGTCATTAAAATATTTGCACACATATTATATGCATATATCAGTATCAGAAATACATGTTAAGAAAAACATTGTTATATGCAAATTTATATATTGCTCTTAGGTGGTTAAACCTAGGTCAAGCAGATCCTTTTTTCCCTTCCTGGACCTACTGAGACAGAATAGTCTACAAGTTATTTCTACAGCAGAGCCAGTGAGGTCAGGAAAGTGAAAAGTGTGTTTCCCTGAGTCACTGGCAGTGTTCAGACACAAGGAGGTAAAACCACTAAGTGTGGAGCTACTTTATATGAATGTATGTCTGGGTAGGGCACATTTCAGATATAGGTGGTCTTCTCTCATAAATTAAATCTCTTTGATATGGTGAATTTTACTACAAATGTGGCAGTCAAGGTACTTCTGTGCCTCTCATTTCACTGTGGATCTAGGCTTGAGCCTGTGTTTCAGGAGGCTTCAATACACACCCTTCACCTCACACCCCGTGTTTCAGGAGGCTTCAGTACACACCCTTCACATCACACCCCGTGTTTCAGGAGGCTTCAGTACACACACTTTGCCTCACACCCCATGTTTTAGGAGGCTTCAGTACACACATTTTCCCTCACACCATTCTAGTAACACCTCAGATGGTCAGGTCACCGTAAGCAGAGTATTTAAAACTCTATTGTTGATTTAGAAGAAGAAGATTATCTAATAATCTTTTCTCATATGCCTTAATTGACCTTAAATTGTTTGAAAATGAATTAGACCAAAGGCAAGGATGTTTCCACAAAATAGGCATATATTTTTCCTCATAATCCAGTTCATGTTGATAGTATGAGAAAGACCAACTCTATCACAATTTAAGGCAGACCTATGAGTTTAAAAATAATTTGCTGCTTTAGAAATGGATGGAGCCACCATAAAGACTGCGTTTGTCTAGTGATTGTATTTCTCACTGCAAGCAAAGGACATAATTAAATGAGACATATTCTGTCTGGTAGGTTGAAAGCAATAAAAACGAAAGAATAAACAAAAATATATTCTAAAGAACACTGACTATCCTTTACAGTGACAGAATTAGATAAAAATTAAACAACATAAGTGAGCATTGATGTGTCTGAGATCACAGGTTGGGTTATGTTTTGCAGAGAGCTCCTACTGAAATGCTCTCAGGTTAACCTATCTAACTTTCACTTACTTGGTTTGGTAGTTAATTTACCCCTAATTCAACTAAATTTTAGACTTTATGTCTAGTTCACCAAAGGAGATTAGGTGTCTGATCTCCACAGGGACCAGGCACATGTGAGAGACAAACAAACTTGCAGGTGAGTGTCATAGAAACGAGTCCTATCGAAGAATCTGGACCTGTGCAGTGAGTATGGGCTTTCCAGGACCAGTGTCCTTTGTTTCAAAAAGGCATTTGCAGAATTTAGGGAAGCATTATTATTAATACGATGGTGAATCTTAGTTTTCACTTTAACAAAGATCTTCAGGAATAGCAAGAAAGCAGAATAAAACTAACTTTAGTTCATTGCTTAACACTTTTCTTTGGAAAAAAAACTTCATTTCCTATATCCTGAAAATGTTCAGGTTTATTTGTTTATAAATAAATAAACTGTCCAGGCTGTGCACATCAATTTCCCCTCCTTAGAAAGACAAGAGGAATGGAAAGTAAGAAAGACAGGATATTTTTTAAAAAAAACACACACACTCATTTCTGGCTATTATTAACTTGATTGGCAAGTGTTAATAAGGTAAGATATATAATTTATATCTCTGCATTGCAAGTTAACATTTTATAGGACTATCAGAACTTTAACTTTGCTTTTCTAATTGTCCAGAAAAAAAACCACACAGTAAAGCAGCTAAATTAAAACGCATTCCCTTTTAACTTATTTTGGGATAATCTGAGACAGCAAGATACAAGGGTATTTTATGATTTAGAGTACAAAACTCACAGATTTCATACTTTTAAACACAAAAAGGAACTACTATCAGTCACCTGAGTATCCAGATGTTTCCTGTGGAGTACCTGCTAATCCTTCACTGCAGTGTGGTCTGTCTCTTAACCTGATTCTATTTTCAATTTAATTTTATCCATCTTATATCTCTTCTCCTTATTCCTATCTGTTTCTCTGACTGTCCTCCTGGCCGTTGGAAACCAATGATTTCAGTGAAAGAAGCCACAGCTGGACAGGTGGCTCATCCATGAATAGGTCTTGCTACAATGTCATCAGAGTGGAATTCCCATTCCAGCACTGACACAGCAAGTGGGTTAGTGCTGTGGGAGAATGCTCTTGTGCAGTGTAAAGATTTATCACTCGTATTAGTTTAATAAAATGCTGATTGGCCAGTAGCAAGGCAGGAAGGATTAGGTGGGCCAAATTGACTAAGAAAATTCTGGGAAGAGGAAAGGAAAAGACACAGTCACCAGTCAGACACAGTCACCAGCCAGACACAGAGGAAGCAAGATGAGATCAATGCCTCACTGATAAAATGGTACCAAGTCACAACACTAACATAAACAAGAATTATGGGTTAAGTTGTAAGAGCTAGTAAAAAAAATAAGCTAATAGGCCAAACAGTTTATACTTAATATAGGCCTGTGTGTTTCTTTGGGACTGAATGGCTATGAAACCAGGCAAGACAGAAACTTTCATCTACATTGGCACCCACAGAACACCTGTAACCCCAGCTGACAGGATAAAAACGAGGACTTCTGGGGCTTGCTGCCTTCTGAACTACCTGAGAAAATGGAAGCTCCCAGTTCACAGAGGGGTACTGCTCAAAGGATTAGGTGAAGAACCATACTCTCCACTCTCTTCTAGCCTCTGTGTGTACACACAAGCATCTATACCTGCTTGTACATACACATGAACACTTACACATATGGACACTATTGTATTTCTGTTTCCTTACAATTAAGATATCCCTCTGGAAAGGAGAGGAAGGCTCTTTAGACTTAGGAGGTAAACAAAAGATCACAAGTTGGGGAAAGCAGGAACTCGCCCAATTCTTAGCGGCTCCTACTTAGCTGGACAATTTAGGGAATGAGACTCCAGCATCTCAGCTCTGAGAGATCTCCCAGACTTGCACAGCTGCCTACAAACTATGCTGAGAGCTCCAGGGTTACAGCTTCTGTGAGACTTACCTGTGCCAGAATGAGATTTTCTTTCTTTTTTATTGATTTTTATTGAGCTCTACATTTTTCTCTGCTCCCCTACCTGCCTCTCCTCTCCCACTTCAAACCTCCCCCAAGGTCTCCATGCTCCCAATTTACTCAGGAGATCTTGTCTTTTCCTACTTTCTACTTCCCATGTAGATTAGATCTATGTAAGTCTCTCTTAGTGTCCTCATTGTAAGAGCTTTTCAATGATGCAATTGCTTTTTAAAAGTCATCCTGGGCCCTGTAAGTAACCTTCACTCATACTCCTCTTAGTAACCCCAATAAACTCATAAATTCAAGTTGGCCTTGGAAAAATCGCTAATTTGGTCTGTCATGGCTTCTCTTTCTGGGTAAGTATGTTGCACCAACATATATCACATACATATAGATGAATGAATATAGAGTTGTTAAGATAGCATATTCTTGAGAATTTCTGAGGTGATGAATATGCAGCTTTAGAGAGTCTTTTATAGTTTTATAAGCCTGACTTCCTGAGAGCCCAAAACTACAGTAAATGTCTATTAACCACAGGTTATGTTTGGATCTTTCCTTTCCTTCCCTGTGTGATTCAAACCCATGCTTCCCAGAAGAGTGTAGCTTACTGAGCATGGTCACTTCTCCCTTAGAAACAATTACCGCGAGATTTTAAAAGAGACCAGTGACTCTTAATTGTGACCTAGTTTTGGTGCAAAGGCCACAGTTAAATTAACACTTAAAGTGTTAAAAGGGTGTTCAGGAATGGAGTAGAATAAAAGGCTCTTCTCTAGACCAGCACACACGACATTTTAAGAGACTGGTTAGTTGATCACTGAAAGGGGGCAGTGGCAATAGGCAACAAGCTGCAGGTTCTAGTCAGTGAGACTGAAATTTCTTTTCTGACACTGGTTTTGTTGGGTTTTCTGAGAGAAATTTCTTACTATTTTTTGATTATTAAGAGATCATCTGTAGTGTTAGAATGGATTAAAGGAACAAATGTACTCTGAATACATTAAGTGTGGATAGGATGAAATTTTAGTGTCTTACCCCTTCACTTCTCTTTCAGGGCCTTTGTATCACACATATTAAACCTACTAAGGTAAATCTTTCAATTGCATATAAAACTTGAATAAAATCCTGGCAAAGAATGTGAAGATTATAAAGACGGTGTAGAAGCCATCAGTTCACAAAGATGGTAAGGGCTCTCGGAGCCGAGCGTCTTCTGTGTTCCTGATCTCACGTTCTCCCATTTCCCTTCACTGAACCTCATCTTAAACTTTGGGATTCTCAATGGATTAAAGGATAAGAGCTAGAAATTTCTTATTGTTTGACAATTTCCCACAGTATGTACTGAGTTTTGGATTTTTTTTTTAATCTTCCACCCCTAAAATTACCAGTCTCTTCTACAGAAAGAAACCTTCTTCTGGACAACCTCCTCCTAAGTTACAAAGTATTTCCCCCACTGAGTTTAATTAAGGTTGTTTGCCTGAGTGGGAGTTTATTTCCCGGAACATGAGCAACTTATCATGGGCTTCACCAGTGAGGAAAATGACAGCTCTCCCCCAGTACCCACTAACTGCCCACAGACTCCCTTCAGTGCAGGGTGGGGCCTCATGCACTCCTCCCCCAGGTATGATGACATAGTGGCAGGCCCAGTCTTGTACAGGTCTTGATATGTAACCCCCAGCTGAGCTCACCAATACAATGAGTTAAGATGCACTATGTCTCATCTTTGATGGGATTTCTCAAATTAAAAGAATGTATTTCTTAGCATTTCTTAAGATAAAATAATAATGCCTCCTAAAAGTTTTTCTTTTTGGAGTGATTCCCTACTTAAGCAGGAAATAGGATTGTGTGGTAAAGGACTTGGGAAAATAAAGCTAATACTGACTCAGAGGCCTTCTCACTGGTGACTAGCTTTTGTTTGTTAGTTTGTTTTGTTTTTTGAGACAGGGTTTCTCTGTATGTCCTGTAACTTTCTCTGTAGACCAGGATGGCCTCAGACTCACAGAAATCCACCTGCCTCTGCCTCCCAAGTGCTGTGATTAAAGGTGTACGCCATCACCACTTGGTGACAACTAGTTTTTAAGAGTGTTAAATGGTGCTACAAAAGCTTCAGAGGAGAAATGTTATCAACTGTCTTTCCAAGCTACAGATCCTTCAATTTTCAATAACTGGTCCAGAAAAAAAAAACAACAGTGGTGTAATAGTGGCATTAAAGTATCAGGAGTACCACAAACTGATTGTTCTTAAAGTCCATTTAATATAAGGAACCCATACAAGAACCTCATGCCTAAATAAGAATCTGTGGCTCATGAGGCCAGAGGCTCTAGAGGGGAAACCTCCTACAGTCATGTTAAAACCAGATACAGATTAACTGCCTTCTAACTACTTTTCCTTATACCTGTATCTTAGTATGGATCTCACTCTCCCATCAAAGAAGTTACTTTTTACAGCAGGCAGAAGCTATTACAGAGAACCACAATGAATCCAAGTGCAAAGAATAAGTAACTGTTGAGTCCTATTCCCAAATGGGATAGTGATAACACAATCCCTATACCCAAGGCTCAAGGAATATCAAAGAAGGGGAAAAATAAAGATTTAAAGAGCCCCAGGACCAGGAGGACAAACGTAAAACAGTGTCTTACGGATATAACAGTGATGATGTACCCAGGAAAATCCCACCAGTCCACACTGCAGCCACAAATGGGAGAAAGAAAAAGAGAGCCACAAGGGCCCACCTCTAGTTGAAGAGATTAGGCAGCTGAGAGCTGCTCAGGGAGAAGAGGCAGTTTTCCTCAAGGACAAGCCCCCTGATAGGACACCTGTGCCCAAGTGGCCAACCCCACACCCAAGTACATATGGACAACAGTAATGGGTCTCAGTAGCTCGCTCATACATATATGCATATATAATTATAAATAAAGACATAATGTGTATGCATATATAATTAGATAAAGACATAATATATGTGCATATATATAAAATCATAGATAAAGGCATTAATATGACAGAGGGCTGAGGAGACACAAAGGACGGGGTGGGGAAAGGTGGGGCAAATATGATGAAAATATGTGGTACTCACATGTGAAAGTCATAAGAAATTTAAAAAACTAAAGTCAGTACATTAGTTATTTACGAACAGAAAATAATTGAATTGTAGAAAATCTTCTAAATGAACATATAAATCTCTCTGAAGAAAACGACTTGTCATTTCACATTCTCACCTTCAGTCGGTAGGTAATTCACCAGTTCCGAGGGCTGGAACTGAATTTCAGGTTCCATTTCCTCGTATTCAGAGATTGTTTTCATGTCGTCACCATTTCTTCCTTCAAAGCAAAAGAAATACTTCTGGAAACATTGTGCATGTGACACAGTCCACTAACACACACACACACATATGCGCGCGCGCACACACACACAGGCACGCACGCACAATCTCACTATACTTTAGATAAAGAGACACAACCCTTGTGTATGCCCAGTGGATCTTTGGATGCATTTCCTGAATTCTAAAATGAATTAAGGGTGAGGCAAAAGACCATGTACCTTTAAGTCTAGTCATTCCATGGAGGATTGATTCCAGGACCAGCAGCAAAAAAAACAAAGACAGGGATACTCAGACCCCCTATAGAACATAACATAATATTTGGATACAATGTATATGCATCCTTCTAGACTTTTTTTCTCATCTCTAGATTAACTTTAATACCTAATACAATGTAAGTACTATGAAAATACAAGTAGTCACATATGGCTATTAAGTACCCAGCAATAACTTGGTGAATGAAGAAATGAAGAAATGGTGAAAACATCAATTCACATTACTAAATTAAAAGGAACAAGTTATTCTTACTCAAACTAAACAAACACTATCAACATCAGCTTCAAGCCCCAAGTTCTCTTGAGGGTACAATGCTCTGGCATCACTTACCATAATCTGGGGACTTTGAGGGTGATTCCTCGGGTGTCAATTTGAAAGTCATGTTTCCAAGTAGACTGTCAAGATCACGAACATCCACTTGCATTCCTTCAAAGGACAGAGACATAAGGAGGTTGAAATACAAGTCAAAATAAAATAAATGTAAATTTTTTGTACCATGCATATTATGTCAACATAAAAAGGCACCTCAAGCAAGGTCCTTAAGTATTCAAGGGGATTGTTAATAAACTGAAATCAATCTATTTGCTTATTTTAATGCTGAAAATAAGCATAAAAGAAACTACATGTTTAAAGAGAATTAAGAAATAACTAAGGTTATCTATAGCAGTTAGACAGTCAATTTAAAAGTTTGAACATAAATATTTAAACACATGGTAGGATTTGTTTGGTTACTACATCTTGATCTTTATGAGCCTCTCGAAATAGTTTGTTTCCTTCTCCCAAATTTTGATACCTTTGCCAGTTTTGTTATTTCTACTACTGGCACTGAAAGAAACCTAAAATAAATATAACATTTTTTAAAAATAAAAGAGGAAATTACTTAGTATATACAATGTAGTATATTATTAAAATTAATTGTATAAATATATGAGATTGATTACTGTAAAATTAATAAGAAAGGAAGAACAAAAGCAAAACAAAGCACTTCTGCTAATTTGGCTTTTTTATTTTATGTGCATGGGTGTTCTGTGTACTATGTCTGTGCATCAGTCATGTGCCTGGTCCTTGTGAGGGTCAGAAGAGGGTGTCATATCTCTTAGAACTGGAGTTACTGGTGGTTGTGAACCACTATTAGAGTTGAGAATTGAACCTGGGTCCTCTGGAAAAGCAGCCAGCGCTCTCAACTCCTAAACCACCTCTCCAGCTCTAATCCGGACTCTTGATTTGTGTTTTCCTCACTCTCAGTAGTTTTCACACACTGTTGTCACCTACTCTTATATACATTTCCACTAGCCATTAACAAATCCATGCCCCAAATGATGGTTGAGAAAGAGATATTATGCTAATTTGTTCACAAATGCAAACCATGAGATTACTTTGATCCTAGAATGTACTCATCTCAAAATAATATATGAAGCAAATTTTTATTATGGTAAACGTATCAATTCTTTGGCACCTGACACAGCACCAAGTGAGTTAATGCAAAAATACTTCCTTGTTTCATATTTTTTCCTACTACAATGGCCTTTCCTCTATTAACAAATTCACACAACTCTCTGCTTCCTCCTATTTCCCTGTAGGTCTTAAACCAGTACAGCTCAATGGAATGAAATGTCATCACCAGCCTTCCTTATCCCTGGTGACAAGATTTGTGATTCGAAAGGCATGTGTACGTTCTATTAAGTGACAATTTATACATTTCTAAATATTAAAGTTAGCTTTATCTGAGATTATAGATATTTAGTATTATCTCTTATTTATAAAAGTTACATAATTATCATAGGTGGTTGGATAATGCAAATTTCTAAGAGTATTATCACAACTCCCTTATAACTCCACAGACATTGGCAAGGCTGAATAATTGGATGACTATTCTAACTCTCCTGAAGACATATCAACTGTTTTGAAATTTTATCTAATACTGAAAATGTTCACCATAAGCTGGAAATGACTTCTGCTCCCGCTGTTCTCTGGACACTCTCTCTCTCTCCGCATCTTTTAAGGCACTTTCCACAGCGCTGATATCAATTTCTCCTCCTCCAGAGGAAAAACAGAGAAATATGAAATGTTTTCTTAACTATTATAATCCCAAATTATGAAGGATGAGTTAAGTCATCATACTTACTAAACAATAAAGATTAAGTTGCAAATATAGAGAATTATTTTAATTTTAGAAAATTTTTGCCACCACAGTGATGGCTATAAAATAATATCTCATCGTTAAAGTTCAAGTCACTTAAAGATTATTTGTAAAATTGGTAGAAACACATATACAATTTCGTGTATTTGATTAGGGTAGAAATCAAGAGTAAAAGATTTAAGAAAATGTCAATAAGCTTAAAAAATAAGGAGCACGTTTCTAAATAAACCATACATCAAATCTATTCTAAGTGGAAGTAAGAATGTGTTTAACCTTAACAGTGACAGTCTGTGCCACTTTGTCTGAAAGTCAGAGGGTTTGAGCTTACTTTGCATTATCAAAGTTGTTGACAACAGGTGTGACGACAAAACAAGGTGTCCTCATCTAGGGCGTAGTTACTTGGTGTTTTGGACATTAAGATGGCCCACAGAGGTGGATCCACCCCACCATGACCATAGGTCAGAGAATTCAAGCATACTCCTGTGCTCCTTCTTTTAAAATAGGAGGTTGACATCGGGTACTTGGTCTAGAGTGTGTTCACTGCCCCAAACATCAACTACTTTGCTCAGGATATAATGGCTTAATGTCTCAAGTATTGAAGCAAGTAACTGTTCTGATTGTCCTCTGAGTAATGTTAAAGCAGTCTTTTAAGTCCCAGAACCTTCATCTGGCGATGGATGGAGATAGAGACAGAAACCCACATTGGAACACTGGACTTAACTCCCTAGGTCCAAACGAGAAGCAGAAGGAAAGAGAACGTGAGCAAAGAAGGCAAGACCAGAGGGAACCTTCATCCGACGATGGATGGCGATACAGACGGAGACCCACATTGGAGCACCGGACTGAGCCCCTCAAGGTCCAAATGAGGAGCAGAAGGAGGAAGAACATGAAAAAGGAAATCAGGACTGCGAGGGATGCGATCACCCACTGATACAAGGGGACTGATCTAATGAGAGTTCACCAAGGCCAGTTGGACTGGGACTGAACGAGCACGTGATCCAACCAGATTCTCTGAATGTGGCCGGATTCTCTGAATGTGGCTGGCCCGGAGTCTTTCTGAAAAGCCATTGACAATGACACTGGGATTTGTTTCCTCTGCATATACTGGATTTTTTGGGATCCAGTCTGTTTGGATACTCACCTTCCTGGACCTGGAGGGAGGGGGGAGGAACTTGAACCACCCACAGGGCAGGAAACCCTGACTGCTCTTAGGGATGGAGAGGGAGGAGGAGAGGGAGTGGGGGGAGTGGGAGGGTGTTGGGAGGGGGGCAGAAATGGAAACTTTTATAATTTAATAAACTTTGAAAAATAAATAAATAAACAAACAAACAAATAAATAAATAAATGTGGGAAGACTCAGAATTCAACATTCAGGATCCGCTGAGATGCCCTCCCAGTACGATCCTGTGTCTCTGTGTTTCTTTCTTATCTCTGTTCCTCCTACCTTACGTTTCTAATCAACACACCCCTACCCTGAAAGGTACAAACCCGCTGTGGCTAGGATTGTGGCAGAAGTCACACCAAAATGGTGGCTTATGACAGTGCAGTGGGTACCAGCAATGCTAGTGAGACAAAGACTTCACGGAAGACAGATACCTAAACCCGCCAGTGCTTTGTTTCAGATAAGTAACTTGCATTATTTAAGTTGTCATCCATCAATAATTACCATGAATTTAAATGGAATAAATTCTGTGATTCCAAGACAGGTTACATGAATTTAAAATCAAAGCAGATAAAACCCAAGTCCAGCCAGAAATTGCTTTCGCCAGTAAAGATATGAACAAACTAAACATACAAGGAGAGAAAAAGATGCTTCACACAGATGCAAGTCAAGCTTAAGCAGGATTTTTTTATACCACACAAGAAAAATAGACTCTAAGACAAATACTAAAGTGGCTGGAGAGATGGCTCAGTGGTTAAATGCGCTTGCTGCTCTTCCCAGGTTCTTGACCCAGGTTCAACTCCCAGCACCCTCATGGCAGCTCAAAACCATCTTTAACTCCAGTTCCAAGGGATCCAATACGCTCTTCTGGTCTAGGTGGGCACCAGGCATACATATAGACAGTGCATAGACTGTACATATACGGGCAAAATGTTCATACACCTAAAATAATAATTTAAAAAATTTAAAACTGAAAAAGGGGCAAAGAAGGTCACAATATAATAGTCAAGGAATCAGCTTAAAATATATAGCTATTTAAAATGCATACATAGTCAACATTTAGCTGTCAATTTTATGAAACAAACATTATTCTATCTAAAAGGAGTGATAGATAACAATATGATAACATGGAGAGACTTCAATACCCATGTTCATCAATGGACAAATAACGCAGAACAAAACAATGAAGAAATGTGAATTAGATGCTATTGTAGCCTAATGACATGGACAGAACATTTCCTCTAACAGCTGTAGAGTACACATCATTTTCATCAACACACAGAATATTCTGCTGGAAAGAACTGTATTATCGCACCATAAAGTAACTACCAATACATTGTCTAGAGGACAAAACTAGAAACTTAAAACACTAGCCACTTTGAAAATTATTCAAATATACAGATTACGTATCATGCTATTTAATGAACAGTGGGCCACTGAAAAAATTAGTGGAAAATTAAAATTATTTGCCGAATAAGTGAAAGTGGAAGCATAGCTTATGGCACACAGCAACAAAAGACCTACTAAGGAAAAAGTTTATTCCAATAAGCACCAACACCAAAATCAAACAATCTTTCTGAAAAAGGAATTGTGAAGGCAATCCACTCAGTCAGAGATTCAGTGTGAAAATAAGTTTAACAAAGGAAAAGAAAGGCCTCTACAATGAAAACCATCAAACATCAATGCAAGAAACTGAAAAAGACAAATAAAGTAAGGTCTTTTTTATAAGCATGCATTAGAAGACACAATAAGACTGTGAAAAGTTCACATAACTCAAAGGAATGTATAAATTCAGTGCCACTTCCGTCAAAATATCAATGGCATTGTTTACAAAACTTTAAAAAAAAAGCTAAAATGCACATGAAAGCAAATAGGCCACAAATAGCCCAACAATTTTAAACATTAATGAAGTTAGATGCACTGTAATACCTAGATTCAAGACATGCTACAGAGCTACAATAACAAATGTGGCATGCTACAAACCTATAGTAATCAATGCAACAAGGTACAGAGCTACAGTAACTAATGTAGCATGGTACAGAACTACAGTAACCAGTGTAGCATGGTAAAGAGATGCAGTAACCAATGTGACATGGTACAGAGCTACAGCAACCAACGTGACATGCTATAGAGCTACAGTAACTAATGTAGCACAGTACAGAGCTACAGTAACCAGTGTAGCATGGTAGAGAGCTACAGTAATCAATGTAGCATGGTACAGAACTACAGTAACCAATATGGCATGGTACAGAGCTACAGTAACCAATGTAGCATGGTACAGAGCTACAGTAACCAATGTAGCATGGTACAGAGCTACAGTAACTAATGTAGTACAGTACAGAGCTACAGTAACCAATGTGGCATGCTACAGAGCTACAATAACCAATGTAGCATGGTACTGGCATAAAAATCAGGGTAATATTTGAAAAGACATAAAACCACTGCCTCAAATAAATACACATACTTCCCTTGTTGTAGTCCTATTTCACAACAGCCCAAGTATGAAAACAAACCAGGTGAATGAATAAAGAAATGAGGCATATATACAGAATAGAAAATTATTGGTCAGAAAGAATGAAATACTGTCACTTGTAACAAGCTGGATGGAACAGAAGAACATTATGTTAAATGAAATAAAATCAAATATTACATGTCTTTCTTATAAATAAAAACTTTTACAAAAATCAATTTGATTGTAGGATAGTGATTATTAATTAGGAAACATGGCAGGGGAATGCTAATAGGAGGTTAAATAATGGTATCAAAACATAAATACAAAGAATAAATTCTAGTTTTTCACACTGGGGTGACTATAGGTCACAGTAGCCTATTTTATATTTTATGAGGAACTAGAAGAATCAGAAAGTTCCAAATAAAAACAAATAATAAACAGATTAGAATGTTAATTACTCTGATTTTATCAGTACATTTTGTGTACATGTGTTGAATTATCAACTTAATTGTAAGCATGATTATTATATGTTAATCAAAAATAAAATATTTTTTAAAATATTATAAAAACCTGGGTCTTTAAGCCTGTATGTAAGATAATACAGCATGTACATATAACCAATACACAATGTCTCATCTTTTCAGACAACTATGCATTCTTGGCAATGCCTAATAAAAAGTAAATTCCATATAAATAATTGAGAGAATATTAGTATCTGAGAGAATATTATTGAGACACTTAAAGTCTGTACTTTTAACACAGACAAATTTGTTTTCCAAATATTTATGATCATATGATTGAATCAGTGTGCAGAAAGCACGGGTATGAGGGTCAACTATAATTACCTCCAAATAGAAAAGGGGAATGACTATAAAGAGAGACAAGAATCTTCTAGATTATTGGTTATCTCTACCTCATCATCTAAGTGGAGGTTAAGTAGGAATAGGAATAAATTCATTTGATGATAATTTTAAGCTGGTTATATGTGAATATGTAAGAAATTTGGGTCATATCTCAATAAAATATTTGTTATATAAAATATAGCTTAGTGTAAAGAATTAGAGCTTTTACTTTACATAAGTTCTCACTGACCTGAGGCAACTTCTAGTATATTCACCAGTGAGTCTAGATCCGTCTTCCCCTTATCTGTAAGAAAACATAAATTCAAGCAATTTTAAATAATGACCTAGGAAGTAACTAAAGTTTTATATCATGCATCATTATTGAGGTTAACTTTAATTGCATAATCCTTCATTTTGAAGGATTGATTCTTGTTAGTAAACTGTCCCTTGACCATTGAACCATACATGCTCTCTGGACCTGGGAAAATTATGTTCCTTCTAGACTATGATTCTTCTTTGCAAGCATAATAAAAAAATACCGTTTATGCAGGTTAATTCTGGGAATGCCATCAATCTTTGCCCAGAAAGACAAACACCATCTGTTCCCTCTCATACATGATGACAATAACCTCTAACTATTAAACATGAATACCAAGGTGGGTGTAAATGTAGTTTTTAAGAAAAAAAGAGCTCAAGAGATAATATGTTTACTCTCTCTCTCTCTCTCTCTCTCTCTCTGTGTGTGTGTGTGTGTGTGTATGTGTGTGTGTCTGTGTGTATGTGTGTGTGCGTGTGTGCAGGGATGCACATGTACATATAGAGGCCAGAAGACAGCTTTAGGAGTCAGTTTTCTCCTCCCTCCACTTGGCTTCTCGAAATCAGCTCAAGTCATCAGGCTTGGCAGCAAGCACCTTTTATTCACTGAGCTATCTTGGTGGCCTAAGACTATACTTTTCTAAAAATGATTTATTCTGAAATGTTGCAATTATAACATATGTTGAAAGAGTTGCATAATGGACAATTTATGCTCACTGTCTAGATTTGACTGTTAATATTTTGTCATACATTGTTCCACCCATCTTCCCATTATATGTATGATAATTTGAGGCAGAACTGGCATTACAGAGTGTGTGATGCAGAAAAGTAGTGTGTAGTGATATTTTGTCTGTAATCAAACAAATAAAACTTGCTTGAAGATCGGAGTGCAGAGCTAAGCCACTAGTTAGTCAAGCAGTGGTTGCACACACCTTTAATCCCAGCACACAGGAGATGGAGGCAGGTGAATCTTTGTCAGTTCAAAGCCACACTGGGCTACACAAGATTAAATCTGCCTAAAAGAGAGAGCTCACACAAAGGTGATCCCAGCACTTGGGATGACAAGCCTTTAATCCCAGAACTAGGGAGGTATTGATAGGAGTTATATAGCTGGACAGAGAGAGGAATATAAGGCAGGAGGAGACAGGAGCTCAGATGCAGTCTGAGGATGCAGTCTGAGGTTTCTTAGAGAGAGATTCAGTCTAAGGAGTTATAGAGACAGGATTGCTCCTTTTGGTCTGAGCACTGGTAGAGGTAAGAACTTTCTAGCAGTCGGCAGCTCTGCTTCTCTATCTTTCTGCATTAACTCCTATATCTGACTCTTGGTTTTATTATTAAGACCAATTAGAATTTGTGCTGCATTAGAGATATGGAAGAGCAAGAACAAAACATGCTCCTTTAGTAACTTAGGTGATAGCATGAATGAAGCCACAAATGAAGAGCTACTAGACCAGACAGGGAAATCTTAAATTTTATTTTAAATATGCCCCCAAAAGATTCCTTTCTATGGGATATCTAGTGGAAATGTCTAACAGCCCCTTGCATGTCCAATTTTGAAACATAGGTCAAAGTTCTACATAAAATTTATCTGCATGTAAGTAATTGGTAAAGGTATTAATGTCAATAAGATTTTCCAGAGATAGCATGTAAACTAAACATTAAACATGAGGAAGACTGACACTGGGAGAATGAGATGGAAATGGAAGAACTAAAATTTTAACTTCAAAATTATCACTAGTATCAAAGACACGAGAGAGCATCCATAGGTAACAGAATGAATAAGGACTAGTAAGGCAACAGGGGATACACAGCCTGAATCAGCCATCTCCTGGGACCAGGCAAGACTTCCAGTGCAGAGATTGAGACACCAACCCAGTCATGTAACCTTCAATCTACAGTCTTCCCTGCCTATGAGATGTGTTGGGGTAAGGGTGACGTAGCGAGTGTGGGAGTCACCACTAATGACTGGTCCAGTCTGAGCCTATGCCATGAAAGGGAGCCCACACCTGATACCACCTGGAGCGCCAGGACCCAGAGGTTGGACTACCCAGAGACCTAGGATAGAACCAAACACGACTGGAGAAAAAAAAAAAAGTCAAAGTAATGATGCCTAACAATATTCTGCCATACTCATAGATTGGTGCCTAGCACAGTCATGATCAGAGAGGCTTCATCCAGCAACCACTGAAAATAGATGTAGAGACCACAGTCAAACATTAGGGTGAGATCTGGGAATCCTGAGGAAGAGAGAGAGGAAGGATTGCAGGAGCCAGAGGGGTCAAGAACATCACAAGAAAACCCACAGAATCAACTAACCTAGGTTCATAGGGGCTCACAGAGACTGAACCGACAACCAGGGAGCCTGCATGTACATGACAGTTATGCCTTGGTCTTCTTGTGGGAATCCTGACAATGGGAGCAGGAGCTGTCTCTGATGCTTTTTTTGTTTTGTTTTTTTGGTTTTGTTTTTGTTTTTGTTTTGGTCTCTAACTCTTTTGCTGAACCCTTTCCTCATATTGGGTCACCTTGCCCAGCCTCAATACAAGGAAGGTGCTTAGTCTTATTGAACTTAATATGCCATGTTTTGTTGATGTCCTGCCCTAGGAGCAGGAGTAAATGAGGGTAGTTTGGGACAAAGGTGAGGTTGGGGGAGGGGCACGTAAGGGACTGGGAAGACAGGAGGGAGGGGACACTTCAGTTCATTAAGAAGACAGACTCTGAGACTGGTGTTCTCAGAGAAACCTGACTGAGGTCAGAATCAGAACACAGAAGCACATGGGAAGTGTAGAAAGGATACACTTGAACTTCCTATTCATTTCTCTTCCCACCGCTTTATTCTGCTTCCCAGACATTCGTTGCTGTGGAAGGAGACCTTGCAGTGATAGGCTAGGCAAATGCTTTACCCCAGATCTGGACTTAGAAAATGAAGACAGCCTTTGCTCTCAGTCTGTAACTGGGTTTTCTGAGACTATACATTATTTTTTCTTATCAGTACAAAATTGTTTTCAGAAATAATAGTCTATAAACTTCAAGAACTCCTGAAGGTTGTTTTTCTATATCGAAAACTAGTTACCATCAACTGAGAGGTTTCTTTTCAGCTCTTCAACTTCTCCTTTGGTGAGTTTAATATCCATCTTCCTGAGTATGCTGTCCAAGTCCCTGATGTCTACTGTCTCTGCTTAGTAAAGAGAAAAATCGACATGGAAGTTCTCACTAATGCTGACATGTCTCTCGTTCGTGCATATTAGCTATAACTTTTTGGCAAGAAGGCAATATTCAATACGGTTAGCTTATTCCCACCCACTCTCACTGTGGAAAAGCAAACACACCACAAATTACCTCCAGTGCATTATTTCTATTGTAATAGGAAGTTCTGCCAAGGTGAAAAGAAAAATTACTATGGCTATAATAAGAACACATTGGTATGAGTATTTTTCTCCACGATTCTCTACTTAATAGATTTTTTTTCAGTAATCCAACTTGATTTCCAGAGTTCCATTGTATAAAATGTGATGATCTTATCTGCCTCACAGACTTCCTGTGAGGGTGAGGTTACTCACATGTGAAGACCTAGAACTCCACCGAGCACACATCAGGTGTGGGATGCATGTTGGTAACTATTGTGAGTCAGTAGAGGACTGATTCTCTATTTAACAAAAGCCACAGCCATTGCTACATTAACCACAGTCACTGACGACAGCTATGACGACCCCTGATGACCGCCCTACTCTGTCAGTTCCAGGTCAAGGCTGATGTGAGAATGCGGTCTCAAAACGTAACGCTGATGACTCTTGAGGAACAGTACCTGAGGCTGACCTTTGATCTCCACACACACACAAGCACCTATGCTCACACAAACGTGCAAATACACACGTGGACACATACATACAGAAGACACTGATAGCTCCCTTTCATAAAATGAGTCAACTAGACAAACACCATTCTTTTAGATAAAGAGAAACTGGGTTACTTTAATGAGCAGAGTTAAATTCAGCCGTTAAACCTTTTGGGACCTTTATGCATAGCCAGAATAAGTGGAAGGTTGAGAAATGAGTTTTGTTTTTTTAGCATACCATATTGAATCTATCTGCACTTTACTTTGTCTTTTGTTAAATTTTAATATGCTGTTTATATACACCCATCAAGGATTTTTTTTTCTCTTCACAACTACTTCCTGATTTCTCCCTCTATCTCCTTAGCCTAAATTCCCTCTTTTCCATATTTGGACTCTAGGTCTGTAAGCATTCCGTGACACTGTTAGGTACTGTTTAATCTTGATGTTTACAAACAGGGAGTGAATGATTGGCTAGGATCAATATCCAAATATTTGTATCTCACAGAAGCCTCCCTGCAAATCTCCTCTGGAAGGAAATTCAACAACTCAACATTTCCCATTCCTCATCTGTGAAGTGAGTTGGTATGTTTCCTAGAATATTTTGAATGTCATTGGAATTAATTCTTCTCTCATTTGAAAGGCTAGGAATAGAGCCCAGAAAGATGTTTAAGAATTCTTAAACAGAGGGCAAAGCGAGATGGCTGCAGAATAACACTCTCCCGCCATCTTTGTACAGAATCTCCGTCAGAATGGATAATCACACATGAAACTACCCTCACAGAAGCTAAGGAAAAGTGAGAGAAGACAGGAAGGAGGGAGGTGATATACCACTCCTTCCCTAACTCCAAGAAGCACAGCATGGAGAGAGACACCTCCCACTTGGGAAACGATATGAAACTAAATGTAGTCTTCAGAACTGGAATACAGCACTGGACAAAGCCTTGTAGTCACCTGGGCTCATGGTCATGGACCGAGCCCTGGATTTATGTTAGTGGGTAGCCAAGGGAACACCTCTACCATGCCCCTTCTCAAACCTTTGCCAGCACAGCTTAACCAATTGCTGGGTGAACATAAGACTTTACCTTGGAATTCAGTGCTGGGTAGCTGAACCCAAAAGCTGAGCAGACTTCACCAGCTCCTCTCCCCTACCTGTGGATAAAGCCTCCAAACTTGCCTGTCTAGCAGGCAAAGACCAGTAACAGCAATCAGATGGACTTGGATTCTGTGTGTCAGCATCCCTGGATACCTGTAGATTTTTCAAACCACATACACACTCATAGCAACAGTCAGGTCATACAGAGTAGACCTTGTTCCCACCTCTGTGCTACTCTGATTTTAGCAGGCTGTGGGTAACAGCTGTGATTTCGTGCTGTAGCATTTGTAGCCGTGAAATTGCCCACCTTCTACTTTCCAAATTCTGAGGCAGTACAGCACAAAGAGAATCATTCTCTGCTTTAGGGAGGGGAGGGAGGTATGACTTGCTGATTTGGTGACTAAAACTGGATCCTTATGATGAAGCCAAGCCTGGGGAATTATCTGAACACAAGTCGATGGCTATGTAGAAGACATCTGGGCTACCCTGTCCCTGGGATGAACTAATATTTTCTCTTCCAGTCCAACCTTAAAAACAACTGCAGATTTGGGATAGCTTGGGCTTACAGCAGTCTCTAGTGTCGAAACAGTGACAGTACACCAAGTGTGGGCTGGCAGTAAATCTGGATTTGGGGCACACTTTGTGCTGAAATAGGAGCCGCAATCACAGGCACAGAAGACAAGTAGCTTGCCAGTGTTTCTAGGAGGAGGAAAGCCAAGTTATGAGGACTGGAGTAGACGCTTAAGCCTCAGTGTGCAGATGATGAAAGAGGTCCCAAATCTCCAAGAACTAAAGGGAACCATGGTCAAGTTTAACAGACAAGATGAGGCACCAAGATCTGAGGCTAGAAGCTAGGGAATGGGCTGGCAGGTAAGGAGTTAGCTGCACAAGGATGGTACCTGTGTTTGAATCCTCAGCACCCAAGTAAAATCTAGACGCTTCGTCGCATGCTTGTAACATAGCAGGGTAGAAATAGCCTGTAACCTAGATAAGGTAGAGATAGGAGTATCCCTTGGATTTGTTGGCCAGCCTAACCAACAGTAAGAGACTCAGGCTCAAAGAATGAGGTAAAGAATTAGAGAATGACTGAGGAATACACGATGTCAATCTCTGGCTTACACATACACACACACACACACACACACACGCACACACACACACACACGTTATCAGTAAAAACTCTAATAAATTTAAAATAGCTGTTTTAAGGACATTCAAAGAACTTTAAGGAAACAAGAAATACTCATTGTGAATCTTATTTTGGGCCTCGTGATTTGTTTTACAGTTGACACAAAAGTTAACTTGGTAAACCACTGAGATTCACAATGAGGAATTTAATTGTGAAGCAGAATATAAGACACTGACATGATTTTCACCAGAGTCATATTTCTATAATTCTTCCATGCACCATAAGTAAATGATAAATGAGCTCTCATAAAACAATAGTACACATATCCTGTGTTTATTAACACACTGCAATGCTAAGCCACACTGTGGTGTTAGATCAATGATATAAGAGTTTAAGGAATTCTTCTCCAAACCCACCATTTGATGTTTTCCCTGAGCTATCAAATCTGCTCTTTTTATACTCAAGGAAGAAAATGAAACTTACAGAATATCTAGCAAGCCACACAGCATTTAAATTATAAACAACAGAAAGTTATTTTCAAATAAAACATCAGCTGTGGGTGAATGTTCAAGATCAAGGTATTGTCCAGGGCAGGTTTTTTTTGTTTTGTTTTGTTGGTCAAATTTTTGCGCTAGAGTCTTTGGAAAATAGGGACTCTCAGTTGTGAAAATGTCTCCACAGATTGGCCTGTTAGCAAGCCTTTGGAACATTTTTCTTGATTAATGATTGATGTAGAAGGACCCAATTCACTGTGGATGGTGCCACCCCTGGGCAGTTGGTCTTGGGTTGTATAAGAAAGCAAGCTGGGCAAGCTATGGAGGGCAAGCAATGAAGCAGCACTCCTCCATGGCCTCTGCTTCAGTTTCTGTCTTCCAGCTCCCAACTTGAGCACCAGCCTCACTTCTTTTGATGAATGGCTGTAATACGGGACTGTTTCCTCCCTGAGTTGCTTTCAATCATGGCATTTTATTACAGCAATGGAAACCTATGACAGGGAAGAAACATCCACTGGGAGGAATCCTGACACCTTTCCTGGATAGAATTATGGCTAGTCCAACTAGGATGCCTCTAGTTGTAGGAAAGTAGACACTGCAAATTTATTGGACTTTATTGGCAATGGCAACATTGTTTGGAGCTAAGGAAGTTCCAGGGGCTGCACCGTGGAACGCAGTAGCAATTTCCATCAAGTACTCCAATCCCTTCTATTCTAACAACTTAGTGGAAACACTCTTGTTGGTAGGATGAATCCCAAGGTTCCATACGTCATCTGAGTGCCCGTTACTGGAGGAGCTGGAGTACATCCTTTCACAATGGGGAAAGTTCCCTTAACTCCTTCCTGCGGGGCAGCCTATCACTCCTCACCACCACATTCCTTCCTCACAGTGTCTGCACTCCTCTTGTGTGAGCTCCAACTGCTTCATTTTGGTGGTCCAGTTCTTCCATTCACCAGTGTTCTTGGAAGTTCATCAAACCTTGCCTCCAGAATGATGTAGTGCTCCTGTCAAGCTGTCAAGCCGGCTCCAGCTCTGGCTCCAGCTCCCACAGTTATTGAGACTCCTAACTGTTGTGGTTCATGTGGCCCTGCTGATGCTTTTCCATTTTAGTGATTGCCTTCCAGCCCATAGCATCCTCATACTCAGAGAATTCAGGCTGTATAAATCTGGGTGGTTGTACCAACTCCTTGTGAAATTGCTGAGTGTCATTAGAAGCATCCTCCCCAAAAGTTCCTCTTCATCATCTAAGTGGGCCATAAGCAGCACATTCGGAGGCTGAGGAAATGTGATTAACAAGAAGGGGCCTTCACCACGTCTATTCTGAGCTTTCCAGGCAAGTAGGTCACCTTTGACACAAAAAGCTAATCTTGGGCCAGCGAGAAGACTCGGTGGGTAAAGCTTGTTACACAGCCTGATAACCTGAGTTTGAGCTCCAGATCCCAAAAGTTGCCCTCAAACCTTCACAAGTACTCTCTGACACATGTACCCACACACATGTACACATATAAGCACATACATGCATACACATGCAAACAAGAAATATATCTTTAAGTTAAAAGCTAAGCCTCAGAAAACTTCAAGCTTTCAATCTCCTAGCCTCAGCCTCCTGAGTTCCGGGATAATAGGCATGCACTAGAATGCTTGGCAAAAATATATTTTCAAAGCACTGGTATCTCCTCCACTTTGAATCAGCTTACCTGAAACTTGAGGAACTTCACCCAATAGTTTGCTAAGCTGAACTGCAAGACAAAGTACAAAGCACAGAGACCACTGTGAGATTCACAAACAATGAAAAAGTCTTAACTATGAAACAACACAGGCAACCCACATGATTTTCATTATAGTCACATGTCTATATTTCTATCCCATCCCACAAAAACACGAGAAATGAGCTCTCTTAGAATAGCACACATACTCTGTCATCTGAAGTATTATAATGTTAAACTACATTAGGGCATTAGAATAATGACTTAAAGGAGTAACGAGATCGGAAGAAGTGTTTGCTGATCTTGTTTTTTTCTTTTTTTTGTGTGTGTGTGTGTGTGTTTTCTGATCTTGAAGAGGACTGGAGTTCAGTTCCCAGCACCCACATCAGGCCGTTCACTATCACCTGTGACTCCAGCTCCAGGGCATCCAATGCTCTCCTCTGGCCTCTGCAGGCACCTGTACTCAATGCACACATTCACACATAGATACATATGTAATTTAAAAATAACAAAAAAGTTAATTTTAAATAAAAATTTTCTAGACTCATTATTCTGATTTTTTTTTCTCTTGAGGTCTCTAATCTGTTTTTTTTTTGCTCAAGGAAAGAAAGAAAATTTAATTTAATAAATTTCTAGAGAGTCACGTTTTTAAAAATTCATAAAGAATGAAAAGTTATTTTTGAAGAAAAAAACTCTCAGTGTCTGGTGACAACCCTTCTAGTTGACAGGTGTGTGCATGCCACTAAATTGTAAAGCCTATGTGTGAAGTTAGGGATTTTAACATTTGAAAACATTAAGTTTCAAAAACGCTTAATGCTTTGGCCTGTGCCATAAATCCTACAACTTTAGCCTCTGAGTGTGGGGTCTAAAAGTATAGTTTTTAAAGCATTAGTATCTTAACCTCATCCTAGGAACAGTAGAATACGACTCCCTGGCTTACTAAATTGAACTTTCCCATCAAACACAGGACAAGATTCACATCACAAAGACCAAAATGAGATTTACAAACTGTAAAATTATTTTTCTCCCCCACATCTGAGGACAGGACCCAGGGCTTCATGCTTGCTAGCCAAATGTTCTACCACTGAGCTAAATCTGCAACCCCTGTGAAACTCTTAATTGTGAACAGAGCATATGAGATCGGACACATTCAAATTCCCAAACTGGCCCTTGTTCCAATTTGGAGTATGATTTAAAAGCAGCACCATCTTCCACCAGTATTTTGTGTGCATGCTTGTGCATGTGTGTGTGTGTGCATGTGTGTGTACAAGTACATGTGTACATGTGGTATGCATGTTGATGTCAGGTGTCTTCAATTCTTCCCTATCATATTTATTGAGACAGGGTCTCACTGAACCAAGAACTCAGTTGGCTAGCTGGCTGGCCACTAAGCCCCTTGAATTCTCCTGTCTCTACGTCCCCAGCAAGGAAATTACAGATGCACACTTCATAGCCTCACACTTGAGTAGTAAGCGCTTCACCAATGGAGCCATCTCCTCAGACCCACACTAGTAGTGTTTAAACTGATCATAACCATATTTAATCTGCGGTGAGGGTCTTTATTAATCTCATATTTCTAATACCCAAATTATTTTCACTTGTATTTTTTCCTATATGTTTCTTTCCCCCCTCTACTTTAATGCACCATAGAGGGAAGACACCTCTTGTAAACATTTTGTAATTTTCTTATCCAAAATACAGCTTAAAGTGCATGGTTTGTAACTTTGACTTTAAAACAATAAACATCAACTACCCTAAAAGTGAGGTTTATTTCAGCTAGAGAGAATTCATTCAGGCAGGATTATTTTAAGATATGTTCAGCTGTCTTTGGTGGCTCAAATTTCAGGAATGTGAGGTCAAAAACCCACTATCCCACACTCTGAGGAGTGATGTCTGGCATGCTCATAATTACCATGCCAACTCGGTGCCAGTCCTTCAGATGGTTCGTCAGAGAAATCCGGTCCCATTTTCTCCAAAACAGTGTCAAGTTCACTAACATCGCCCTTCCCCTCTAGGAAAGAGAACAAACTTTGAAAACGGTGTTACAACTCTATGATCTAAAAACAATGTCCATATATTATCCTTACTAGGTTCAAAATCTTTCCAAGTAAAACGAGATTTGATACCGAATCAGAAGCAAACTTTATTCCATTCGATTGATGTTGATGAAACATCTACTTGACCAAAGTCCTAAGAGGAAGTTGGCTGCAAGCTTCAACTGAGGTATCACCCTAGGCATTCCGTACCCACCAGACCTAACTTAAGGAAAAGCCAGCACTCGGTTGCTGTCGATCACGACACGTTTTTTGGTCAATAGCATTGCTGCTTTTGAAAACTTTTATTTTTCTGTTAATTTCTGCCCCGCTTACCAAGAATATGAGTTTCATGAACACAAGGAAATTGTCTGATTACATACTGCATCTCTTACACCTAGAGAGGCACCTAGAACTTCAAGACTCAGTAAAGACTGTTTAAATAAATTATCGAACTGAAAATACACAAAGCAAGATTAAAACTTTAGCTAAATGAATAAGTGTTATTTTGTTATGAAGTCTATCCAGAATGTGGTCTACACTGTTAGAAAATTCTCAGTTCCTAGTCAAAAACTGTAATGAGCACTATTTTCCAAAGTGCAAAGGACCAAAGTAGCATGTGTCACATACAGTAATTTTGTGTATACAGATTAAGATTTCTTATTTTTGTCATAATTTTGTACTCACCCTCTTTTTTAAGAAGATCAACTTCATCCAGAAGTGTATTTAGAGCTACTTTTCCATAAGTTGTAATAAAAATCATTTTGAAAACAGAATGCCTTACATTGCAAATCCACTAATGTATTTTAAATATATAAAACTAAGTTTTGATTAGAATCAGGACACTGCCATGATAGAATAAGAACCAGATCCTACCCATGAGCCTTCAGTCTACTCCCCATCTCTAGAAACTGCTGGATCAAGTTGCCTGCTTTCTTTCTTGTCTTCAGCACTTCTTGCTGTCCTACTTTCAAATCTTGTTCCTTCTCTTTCCATTTACCCATGTTCTTACCTTTCCTTTCTGTTTTCTTTTCCTAAACTAAGTCACTCCCAGCAAAGACATCCTGAAGAATTATTTACATATGACAGTTATACCAAAGAATTATAAAAGATAATTTTTAATAAATTCAGAGCACATTTTGATCTACATATTTTCACTTTTGTACATTTTAATTAAATTATGATTATATCATTTCCCCCTTCTTTTTCTTCTCTCTGCCTATCCCAAGTCCCCTCCCTCCAACTCCTTCCTTGTCTACATTTAAAAGCTTGAAAGCATAAAAATTAACCTTTTAGCTCAAAGCCACATTAATTCAGATAATTTCCAAAATACTTTTCTAAGGATGGCAAGAGGGAGTGGATGGTGTTAAGACACACGATTTTCCATTGCTGGATCATTTGAACACCTCAGATGGACAATACTTTGATAAATTCAAATTCAAGACTTAGTCTTTCTGAATATGTCACAAAGCTCCAATACAGAGAAATAAATGTAATTTAACAACTCCGTAAACATAAACCTAACTCCCTTAGATAATACCATAACAGCAGACATGCTTACTGTCAACTGGCAGATGTTGAACTTCTTTGTTTGTGAGTTTTTCTTCCAGCTTCGCCAGGACATTGTCTAATTTTGTGGTGTCAACCTTTCCTCCTTAAGAAAGACAAGACAAATATTTTTTACACAATTCATAATGGTGTGCATGATGTAGGTGGGTCTTCTTTCTGTGTGTTGCTTTCATTGGTTAACTAATAAAGAAACTGCTTGACCTGATAGGTCAGAACATAGGTGGGTGGAGTAGACAGAACAGAATGCTGGGAGAAAGAAATCAGAGGCAGGCAGACGCCATGAAGCTCCAGCCCAAGATGGACGCAGGTTAGTATCTTCCCTGTAAGCCACCACCTCGTGGTGCTAAACACATTAACAGAAATGGGTTAGTCAAGATGTGAGAGTTAGCCAGTACAAGGCTAGAGCTAATGGGCCAGGCAGTGTTTAAATGAATACAATTTGTGTGTTGTTATTTCGGGTGTAGAGCTAGCCGTGCGGGAGCCTGGCAGGACGAAAAGCAGGCTTGCTTGCCTCTTCACTACAGTGTGCATACACGACCACATATAATGTTTGGGCACTCACATTCTATTTCTAAACATTTGTTTCCTGGTTTCAAAGTACAAAGCAAGGCTGTCCAATGAAATGCTTTTCAAAGTTGATACAACATAAATATTAAAGTCATACAGAGGACCAGATATCATTAATCCTCTTCAAGCTTATAGTTATACCAGATAAGACTAATCCAAAGTTGTAAAATGTGAAATTGGTAATTGTCTACTAATAAATTGCATCATGAATAAAATAATTCAATTATTTTGTCTACTGGTTATAAACTAATCTAGAAATGGTATTTATCCCCTTTAAGACAATCAATTTCTCCAGAGTTCCAATTAGATATTCAGCTACTGAAATAATTTGATTATTGAGGTTTTATAAAATTAGCATTTCTAGGAGGAGCTTGGGCGTTCCCCAACCCCATAGACGCCCAGGTCGCCCTGCAGTGCTGGCTACCCCCTTCCGCCTGCCATCCCGGCTCCCATCCAGCAGGGGCCCTGACTTCTAGCAGAGGACCATCGGTGGGGTGAGTTTCCTTCGGGCCGTGGCAGGGTCCCGGTGAGGAGGAGCTTGGGTGTTCCCCGACCCCATAGACGCCCAGGTCGCCCTGCGGTGCTGGCTACCCCCTCCCGCCTGCCATCCTAGCTCCCATCCAGGTATGAATTCCTATATTTCTCCCTTCCCCCTGGGGCCATAAAATTTCCCCAGCTCAGCTGCCTTGCAAGCTGGGCCTTGGCTGTAGGCGCAGCTCGGCTCCAGGCAGTTCCTGGGTCCTAAAGGCCTCCCTGAGGACAGGTGGTCCTGGTGCCAGCTCAGCCACATTCCTGACCAGCAGGGGCCCTGACTTCTAGCAGAGGGCCATCAGAGGTGTGAGTTTGCTTCGGGCCTTGACAGGGTCCTGGTGAAGAAGAGCTTTGGCGTTCCCTGAACCCACAGTCGCCCAGGTCGCCCTGCAGTGCTGGCTACCCCCTCCCGCCTGCCATCCCAGCTCCCATCCAGGTACGAATTTCTATATCTCTCCCTTCCCCCTGGGGCCATAATATTTTCCCCAGCTCAGCTGCCTTGCAAGCTGAGCCTGCATTGTAAGCGCATCCAGGAAAGAGGGAGTGCCTGTGCTTCAATAGCCTGCCTGAGGAAAGGTGGGCATTCTGTCAGTGAAGTCCCTGCCCAAGAAGGGAACCTGACCCGGTAACAGAAGTTCCAATAGAGAACATTTGAAGTAAGAGATGGGCAGACGCCAAGGCAAGACCTCATCCAACAATCTGAAAAACAACATGAAAACACCAGATCCCAAGGACCCTACAACAGAAGGGCTTGAACACCTTAACCCAGAAGAAGTGGAAAAAAGTGCCATTATGAAAGCAATAGAGTCCCTTAAACAGGATATGAATAACTCCCTTAAAGAATTGGATGAGAAATATAACAAAAAGTTTGAAGAAATGAGTATAGAAATTGATGAGAAATATAACAAAAAGTTTGAAGAACTAAGTAAATCCGTGAATGAGACCCTGAGAAACCAAGAAAAAACAATCAAACAAGTAAAGGAAACAGTGCAAGAATTGAAAACTGAAATGGAGGCAATGAAGAAAACACAAACGGAGAACCGGCTGGATATGGAAAACCTAGGTAAACGAACGGAGACTACAGAAGCAAGCATAACCAATAGAATACAAGAGATAGAAGAACGAATCTCAGAATCTGAAGATACCATAGAGAAAATAAATGCTCTGGTCAAAGAAAACGGCAAATCCAACAAATTCTCTTCACAAAACATTCAGGAAATCTGGGACACAATAAAAAAAACCAAATCTAAGAATAATAGGGATTGAAGAAGGAGAAGAACTGCAGATCAAAGGCCCAGAAAATATATTCAACAAAATTATAGAAGAAAACTTTCCCAACCTAAAGAACGATATTCCTATGAAGGTTCAAGAAGCATACAGAACACCGAATAGACTGGATCAGAAAAAAACATCCCCTCGCCATATAATAATCAAAACACAAAACATACATATTAAAGAAAAAATTTTAAGAGCTGCAAAGGAAAAAGGTCAAGTAACTTATAAAGGTAAACCTATCAGGCTTACACCGGATTTCTCTATGGAAACCATGAAAGCCAGAAGATCCTGGATAGAAGTACTGCAGAAACTAAGAGACCATGGATGCAAACCCAGGCTACTATACCCAGCCAAGCTATTGTTCACTATCAACGGAGAAAACAAAATATTCCAGGATAAAAACAAATTTAAACAATACGTAGCTACTAATCCAGCCTTACAGAGAATATTAGAAGGAAAATCACTACCGAAGGAATCCAACATTCCCAACACGGCCTACAATAACTCGAACATCTAGCGACCATTCACAAGCACAAATCAAAGAAGAAAAACACATACACTCTACTACCTAAAAAAAAAAAAATGACCGGAGTCAACAACCACTGGTCATTAATATCACTTAATATCAATGGACTCAATTCACCTATAAAGAGGCACAGACTTAGAGATTGGATACGAAAACAGGATCCAACATTCTGCTGTTTACAAGAAACACACCTCAACCACAAAGACAGACACCTACTCAGAGTAAAGGGTTGGGAAAAGGTTTTCCAAGCAAATGGACCTAAGAAACAAGCGGGCGTGGCCATTCTAATATCTAACAAAATCGACTTCAAACTAAAATCAATCAGAAGAAATGGAGATGGACATTTCATACTCGTAACTGGAACAATTCATCAGGAGGAAGTCTCAATCCTGAATATCTATGCTCCTAATATAAAGGCACCCACATATGTAAAAGAAACTCTTCTAGAACTCAAGGCGGTCATCAAACCACACACACTAATAGTAGGAGACTTCAACACTCCTCTCTCACCAATGGACAGGTCAATCAGACAGAAACCAAACAGAGAATTGAGAGATCTATTGGAGGTATTGAATCAAATGGACTTAACAGACATCTATAGAACACTCCACCCAAATAGGAAAGAATACACCTTTTTCTCTGCAGCTCATGGAACCTTCTCGAAAATTGACCACATACTTGGTAACAAAGCAAACTTCCACAGATACAAAAAAATATTAGTAACTACCTGTGTCTTGTCAGATCACCATGGACTAAAATTAGAATTCAACAACAATGCTCCCCCCAGGAAGCCAACAAACTCATGGAAACTGAACAGTCAACTACTAAATCACCCCTGGGTCAAGGAAGAAATAAAGAAAGAAATTAAACTCTTCCTTGAATTTAATGAAAACAAAGACACAACATACTCAAACCTATGGGACACTATGAAAGCAGTGCTAAGAGGAAAGTTCATAGCACTAAGTGCCCAATTAAAGAAAGCAGAGAAAGCACACATTGGAGACTTAACAGCACACTTGAAAGATCTAGAAAAAAAAGAAGCTGATTCACCCAGGAGGTCTAGAAGACTGGAAATAATCAAACTGAGGGCTGAAATCAACAAAATAGAAACAGAGAAAACAATCCAAAGAATAAATGAATCAAAAAGCTGGTTCTTGGAGAAAATCAACAAGATTGACAAACCCCTATCCAAATTAATCAAACGGCAGAGAGAGAACATGCAAATTAATAAGATCAGAAATGAAAAGGGGGACATAACCACAGACACAGAGGAAATTCAGAGAATCATTAGATCTTACTATGAAAGTTTATATGCCACAAAGTTGGAAAATGTAAAAGAAATGGACATTTTTTTAGATAAGTACCATATACCAAAGTTTAACCAAGAACAGGTGAACAATCTAAATAGACCTGTTAGTCGCGAAGAATTAGAAGCTGTTATCAAAAATCTCCCTACCAAAAAAAGCCCAGGACCAGATGGTTTCAATGCAGAATTCTACCAGAATTTCCAGGAAGAGCTAATACCTATACTCCTTAACGTATTCCACAATATAGAAACAGAAGAGTCATTGCCTAACTCCTTTTATGAAGCTACAGTTACCCTAATACCAAAACCACACAAAGACACAACCAAGAAAGAGAATTACAGGCCAATCTCACTCATGAACATCGACGCAAAAATTCTCAATAAAATACTGGCAAACCGAATCCAAGAGCACATTAGAAATATTATCCATTATGATCAAGTAGGCTTCATTCCAGAGATGCAGGGCTGGTTCAACATACGCAAATCTATCAATGTAATCCATCATATAAATAAACTGAAAGAAAAAAACCACATGATCATCTCACTAGATGCTGAAAAAGCATTTGACAAAATTCAACACCCATTTATGATAAAGGTGTTGGAGAGACTGGGGATACAAGGATCATACCTAAATATAATAAAAGCAATATTCAGCAAGCCGACAGCTAACATCAAACTGAATGGAGAGAAACTCAAAGCCTTTCCTCTAAAATCAGGAACGCGACAAGGCTGTCCACTCTCTCCATACCTCTTCAATATAGTGCTTGAAGTTCTAGCAATAGCAATAAGACAACATAAGGAGATCAAGGGGATTCGTATTGGAAAGGATGAAGTTAAACTTTCGTTATTTGCTGACGATATGATAGTTTACATAAGTGACCCCAAAAACTCTACCAAAGAACTCCTACAGCTGATAAACACCTTTAGTAACATGGCAGGATACAAGATCAACTCCAAAAAATCAGTGGCCCTCCTATACACAAAGGATAAAGAAGCAGAGAGGGAAATCAGAGAAGCATCACCTTTCATGATAGCCACAAATAGCATAAAATATCTTGGGGTTACTCTAACCAAGGAAGTGAAAGACCTATTTGACAAGAACTTTAAGTCTTTGAAGAAAGAAATTGAGGAGGATACCAGAAAATGGAAAGACCTCCCCTGCTCTTGGATTGGGAGAATCAACATAGTAAAAATGGCAATTCTACCAAAAGCAATCTATAGATTCAATGCAATCCCCATCAAAATCCCATCAAACTTCTTCACAGACCTTGAGAGAACAATAATCAAGTTTATATGGCAAAACAAAAAACCCAGGATAGCCAAAACAATCTTATACAATAAAAGAACTTCTGGAGGCATTACCATCCCTGACTTCAAACTCTATTATAGAGCTACAGTATTGAAAACAGCTTGGTATTGGCATAAGAACAGAGAAGTCGACCTATGGAATCGAATAGAAGACCCAGATATTAACCCACAAACTTATGAACACCTAATTTTCGACAAGGGAGCTAAAGGTATACAATGGAAGAAGGAAAGCATCTTTAACAAATGGTGCTGGCATAACTGGATGTCAACCTGTAAAAAAATGAAAGTAGATCCATATCTATCACCATGCACAAAAATCAAGTCCAAATGGATTAAAGACATCAACATTAATCCGTCCACTTTGAACCTGATAGAAGAGAAAGTGGGAAGTAGTCTACAAGATATAGGCACAGGAGGCCTCTTCCTAAGTAGGACCCCAGCAGCACAGACAATAAGAGAAACAATGAATAAATGGGATCTACTGAAACTGAGAAGCTTCTGTAAAGCAAAGGACACTGTCAGTAGGACAAAAAGGCTGCCTTCTGACTGGGAGAAGATCTTCACCAACCCCTCATCAGACAAAGGTCTGATCTCCAAAATATACAAAGAACTCAAGAAACTAGGCACTAAAACTCTAATTAACCCAATTAAAAAATGGGGTACTGAACTTAACAGAGAATTCACAACAGATGAACTTCGAATGGCCAGAAGACACTTAAGGTCATGCTCAACCTCCTTAGCGATCAGGGAAATGCAAATCAAAACCACTTTGAGATACCATCTTACACCTGTCAGAATAGCTAAAGTCAAAAACACCAACGATAGCCTATGCTGGAGAGGATGTGGGGTGAGGGGAACACTCATCCATTGTTGGTGGGAATGCAAACTCGTGCAGCCACTGTGGAAATCAGTGTGGCGGTTTCTCAGGAAACTGGGAGTCAACCTCCCTCAGGACCCAGCAATTCCACTCTTGGGAATATACCCTAAAGATTCCCTAACATACTACAAAAGCATTTGTTCTACTATGTTCATAGCAGCACTATTTGTAATAGCCAGAACCTGGAAACAGCCTAGGTGCCCCTCAATAGAAGAATGGTTAAAAAAGGTGTGGAACATATACACATTAGAGTTTTACTCAGCGGTAAAAAACAATGACATCTTGAATTTTGCATGCAAATGGATGGAAATAGAAAACGCTTTACTGAGTGAGGTAAGCCAGACCCAAAAAGAGGAACACGGTATGTATTCACTCATAAGTGGATTCTAACCATAATTAAAGGTCTTTGAGCCTATTATTCGTGATCCTAGAGAAGCTAAATAAGAAGATGAACCTGATGAAGATTATTTAGCTATCCACCAGGAGGTAGGAAATAGACAAGAGTCCCAGGTAACCTCGGGTGCATGGGGGGGTGGGAGGGTTGGTGGAGGGGGAGAGGGTTGGAGAGAAGGGAGTAGGGGAGGAACGGGGAAAGCTTGGTGGCCTGGGATGGGGGGGGAGGGAGGAAGGATGAATATGGGATCAGGGAAGAATATATTTCAACTAAGGGAGTCATTTTAGGGTTTACAGGAGACTTGATTATATATGGGATCCCAGGTCCAAGGAGAGATCCCCCAGATTGTTCTCTGGACAGAGGAGGGGGTGCCTGAATCGGCCGTGGCCCATAACCATACTGATGTGTATTTTGCTTATCACCATAGATCCTTCGTCTGGCGAAGGACAGCGATGCAGTCGGAGACCCACATTGGAGCATCGGACTGAGCCCCCCGAGGTCCAGATGAGGAGCGGAGGGAGGAAGAACATGAAAAACGAAATCAGTACTGCGAGGGATGCTGTCACCCACTGATACGGGGGAACGGATCTAATGAGAGTTTGCCGGGGCCAGTTGGACTGGGACTGAACGAGGAGGTGATCTGGCCAGATTCTCGGAATTTGGCCGGATTCTCTGACTGTGGCTGGCCCGAAGTCTTTCTGAAGGGCCATTGACTATGATACTGGGACCTGTTTCCTCTGCATATGCCTGATTTGGGGGATCCAGTCTGTTTGGACGCTCACCTTCCTGGACCTGGAGGGAGGGGGAGGGAACTGGGGCTTCCCACGGGGCAGGAAACCCTGACTGCCCTGGGAGATGGAGGGGGAGGAGGAGGGGGGTTGGGGGAGTGGGAGGGTGTTGGGAGGGGGGGCGGAGATGGGAACTTTTGTAATTTAATAAAATTTACTAAAAAAAAAAAAAGAAAAAAATTAGCATTTCTATGCAGGTCTAAAAAATGAAAGCCAGAGTAAATACATGATTTAGAAATAGGTTTAAAAGGGATCTTAGATGATGTTTAATGCTACAGTTGCAGATTCTCTGCTGTAGAAGAAACTCAGTATCAATGGATATAAATTATTTTCCATCAATAAAATAGTTAGCATTTTATAACTAAAAATAGTATGAACAAAATAAAGAAACCCAAAGTCAAATTTTTGGTGCACAACATATAAGAGAATATATACTGAAGGATAAACATTGTTATTTTTTACTTTGATTTTTAAGTCTAGGTGGTCTTCTTTTGTCTTTTTTATTTCTTCTATATATTCTCCAAGTTTGTATAATGTTAATATGCATGTTTGTAATCACAGATAACATTCGATTGTTAAACAGTAAGACGACAGCTTAAGATTTTGATTTCACACCTATTACTCACTTTTAAAAGTCTTGATGGTGTCCATCAGCTGAAGCTGACTTATCTTCCCATCAACTGTGAGAAAAGATACAAGGACTTAACAAATGTAGTAATGATACTGGATTCAGATCAAAAGCACTGCAACTTCTAGAAGGCAGTGTAGAAAGAAAATCTGCAAAATTTGATTTTCCATTACCTACTAAGCCATCTCACTGGCCCCTTACTTAGCAACCTTTAAGTATATAATTCACTCATTGTGGTTGCCATGAAGTATGGCAGGTCTCCTGAATTAATTTCCTTGTCAAATTGAAGTTTATTTTTAGACTTTATTGGACCAGTACATGTTGAGCATATTGACAACTATTATTTGTCCACTGTGGGATAATGTTCTTGTACACTGAACAGATTTGTTACTTGTATTAGTTTACTGATTGGCCAGTAGCCAGGCAGGAAGTATATGAGGGGCAATCAGACTAGGAGAACTAGAGGAAGAAGAAAAGCAGAGAGTCAGTCACCAGCCAGACATGGAGAAAGCAAGATGAGAAAAGGTACAAAGCCATGTGGCTAAATATAGACAAGAATTATGGGTTAATTTTAAGTTGTAAGAGCTAGGCAATAATAAGCCTGAGCTAATAGGTCAAACAGCTTATAATTAATATAAGCCTCTGTGTGTTTCTTTGGGACTGAACAGCTGCAGGACTGGGTGGGACAGAAATGTCTGTTAACAATTGTCTATTTCTATCCACATGTTTAACCTATTTTTAGCTTAAATAACCCCCTTTTGTTGAAAGTAACTTTTTTTCATACAGTATATTCTGATCATGGTTTCCTTCCTTCATCTCCTCTCAGATCTTTCACACCTACCCACCCTTCCAACTCCTGCCTTCTTTCTTTCTCATTTTAGAAAACAAACAGGCCAATCAACAAACAAACAATCCCAAATAAAACAAAATGAACACACAAACATAGAAAAAAAACAAAGAAAGAAAATGCAGAAGAAACATTTACATGTACATATACACACACGAGAATTTCACATATAAGTGAACTCTGGTGATATTGTTTTTCTGTGCCTGGTTCTTATCAGTTTGCATGTTCCCCTTCAGGTCTACTGTGTTATTGCAAGTGACAGAATGTATTTCTTTTAAAAGGTTGAATATAGAATCCTATATTTATCCATTTGTTCATTACAGACACTTAGGTGAATATAGTGTAGATATTTTCATGAATTCTGACTCTGACAAGCATGTGAAAATGTACTTAGAATTTAAGATAACTACTAAATCACATTCTATAGTCCTTGGTCCAGTAACTTTTGGGATACAGTGTTCAAGACATGATGCCATTTACAACCAAGAAAATCTTTGGCAGTTCTTCCTACACTATGGTCTGTAGGACAAAGTACAGACGCTCTAAGATACAGCTTTGCCTTCTTCTAGCCCTAACTTCCTAAAATAGACAAGCAAAAGAAAAAATCCTCATCTGATTCAATCACTTACAGTTACCTGGAAGTGATCATTATTTCCTTCTACTTCCCTTTCCCTCCAATCATTCCAAAAGAATATTGGAGCACTTTTTAAATTTTACTATGTAATTTTCTTTATATTTTCAACCTGCTTCCAAGTAAATTATACATTATTTGCTAGTAGGAACAAATTTATTTCTTCTTTGTATTCCTTGAATCTAGTATAACTTCTAACATATCTATCTAATTAATGAACAAATTAAAAATAAATCACAAGAATTAGAAATACTTCTTTTACACTTGTACTTTGACATTGCTAGTTCAATATAAAGGAGTACAGATAACTATATTTATTGTAGACTGTTACTTTTTTACTCTTAAAATAATTATAAAATAATTAAATTGCTACATAGCATGTACTAGAAATATCTCCTTTACTTCTGTGATTATTTAACACAAATGTTTTAAGTGTCATAAATTCTACAGCTGTTCTTAGTAACTCACAGACAAGGCTTCTGTGGACCTTGTCTTCTTGTTTTCAGTTTCTCTGCCTATCTCTATGCCCTCCCTGTCTCCCTGTCTTCTTTTCTCTGCTTGTGTTAGGCTTCCTAATAACTCAATGATGTTTCTGAGTTAGTGTGTAACATCTAGAGTTCAACTATTTTCTGCTTAATAATCTTATTATTTATTTAAACGTCCAAATTATAAGTAAACACATACAAACAGATTCCCTCCTTTAGTACCAGATATGTCAGTATACTTTCAAAGTAACTAAGCAATAAATGAAACAAGTATCGAATACAGATGTATGATATCGATATCCTTATAACTAATTCTGAAAGTCAGACTTGAAAGGCATCAAAACAGTTGAAATGCTCACCACTGGCAGGGAGATGGTTGACTAGGTCATCATGTTCATCATCTGAAAGCTGAATGCCCAGATTGTGCAGGAAGTTGGACAGATTAACAATATCATTTTTTTCTTTGAAGACATAGAAAAGTAAATGATAAAAATGTTATCTTATAATGATTTCAATGCATGAAAATACAACACTTTACTGTTGTAGAGCAAAAAAAGTGAGAATTATTCAACAGATTAAAGAGCCAAAGCAGAAGTAGCTCTTCATAACTGATCTGAAGTAGATCTTGGAAGACGACTACAGACAGTAAAGACCGTATTCTACAGCAACAGACAATAATATATATATAAATTTGGGTTGAAAGCAACAGTTTAATTGAGAACAAATCTTAAACTAGTTACTATTAAAATATTCCATACATTGAGTTTTCTGTGGCTATTTTCTAAGAATGCATTACCATTAACCTTCAATTTATCATTCAGCCTCCTTTCACCTATGAACCAAGTAATGGTATGGCTGGATCACAGGGAACTCTTATTCCTGACTTTTCCTGGAACTTCCATACTGCTTTCTATAGCGACTGGATTAATTTACATTGCCACCCCCAGTCGGGCCACATTTTTGTCATATATTTCAACCACACTGTTACCGAGTCAATTCAAGAAGATATGGCAACCCAACTGGAGAGCGACAAAGTGCAGGACACTGTCCTTTTCACTAAATTTAAGAAAATGATTTTAATAAAAGCATTCAATTCATTAACATACTTGAGTATTGTTATATGATAAACAAATTATTATATGTTTTAAATTTCCCTAATTTGGTAGATATTAATAGATAAAGCCTATATGAACAAAAACACTCTAATATCTTTAATAATTTTTAAGAATATAAGAGAGTCAAACAGCAAGAAGCTTGGCAGTCACTACTACAAATACATCAACATACAGCTATAGGAATTATTATGAAAAAACTGAGACCAAATACTTTTAGAAGTGGCTTTCTGAAGGAAAGTCACATTGGAAAGGTGCAAAAAGAGATTTTTTTTCATTTTTAGTCTTTGCTTGCCATTTAGACTTTCTTATGAGTTTTTCTTTTTTTCAATTTTATGCATATGAGTGTTTTGTTTGCATGAATGACTTTAGCCATCTCTCCAAGCCCCTACATCTTAGTTTTCAATCACTTCAATAAATAGTAAAAATAATCAATTTAATAAAGAATTATTATAAATAAATATTAAAAATAAATGTTGACAAGGAACTGAGGGGAGGAATACTTTAATACTCCTGGTGGGGACATAAATTATTCTAAGCACTACAAGCCTCAGTATGGCATTTCTTTAGGGGAAAAAACACAAAACCTTTCATATGGTCCTGTTTTGTATTTCTAGACATATATACAAAAGAATTAAAGTCAGCTATAATTGAGTACCAAGCTTACTGTGGCCATTCACAAAAGCCAAGTTACAAACCCAGCAAGGAAACTGGGCGGCAGTGGCACATGCCTTTAATCCCAGCACTTGGGAGGCGGAGGCAGGCGGATCTCTGTGAGTTCGAGACCAGCCTGGTCTACAAGAGCTAGTTCCAGGACAGACAGACTCAAAACACACACACACACACACACACACACACACACACACACACACACACACACACACACAAACCCAGCAAGGGGAGAGAGTTTTATTTAGCAAATAAGTTTTATTCGGACTAATGAAGACTTTTTTTTTTTAATTTGGAGTAAAATGTATGAAGCTAGAGATCATGTTAAGCAAACTAAGCTATACTCAGAAAAGATAGTCTCATATGTTTTCTCTCAAAGGTGGAGTTTATAGAACTTAAAAAAGGGACCAGGACATAAAAGAGAAAGGAGACATGTAAAGAGTAAGAGAAAAATTGGAAAATTAAAGACGGAAATGAGCACAGTGCCCTGATCAGTCTCATTAGCAACGTGGCTCACCTCTGAGCATCTTCATGGCCCTGATCAATGTTTCCATATCCACTTCTCCATCATCTGTAAAGTAAATTCATATACATAGCACTAGTACTCAGAAAATAGTGTGTTGGGTCATCTGTGTTATTTTCTCTAGATTTCCTCCTCTTTTCTAGTTCCGTGTCCCCATTTCTCTAACAGGCAACCTAACAGCACCTGCCTCAGAGCAATGGAGTGCCAAACCCATGCTTGGCACATGGCACATCCTACATAAACGATACTGATTTTAATGCTTTTGAAAGTGAGTGAAGCAGAGTTTACTTCTATTGTTCCAATGTAAAGAAGAAAAGCAATACTAGGCATCTTTCCCCTAAAGATGATGGATAGGATGATGATGATAATATCACATTGAAATGTGCAGTCTACTATGCTGAACTTTTAATCTAGTCTTTGGATGTAAGACATGACTTTGGGACTTATAGAGCCTTGAGGGATAGGTTTGCACAGAAAACAAAGGTATATGCTGAATATATGCAAAGAGAAAAACCAGCAATCTATCTTTCTGTTTTCACATTTGGAAGTCTATAAAAGTAAGTTATGGGGATATGAATTTCACTTGCAAAGTTATAAGTCATGACAGCATAGACTAATATTACCCTCCAGCCTCCATATATTCTTGATAATTACCTGTGTAGAAAGAAAACCTGAATTACATAGTGTGTTTGCCAGTTTTATGTCAATTTAACACATATTAAAGTCATTTGGGAACAGGGACTCTCAACTGAGAAAAGTCTCTATAAGAATGGTCTATAGGCAAGTCTGTTGAGTATTTTCTTGATTAATGATGGATGTGGGGGAGCCTAGCTGATCCTATGGATATAGGGTAGCGTAGCCAATCCCTCTGTAGGTGGTGCCAACCTTGGGCAGGTTGCCTGGAGTTGTATACAGTTGTATAAGTTGACCTGTTGGAGCAGGTCAATCAAGTCATACAGAGGAAGCCAATAAGCAGCACCCTGCCAAGGTTTCTGCTTCAGTTCCCACCTCCATGTTTCCGACTTGAGTTCCTGCCCTTTCTTCCCTCAGTCATGGAATGTGACCAGGGAGTTGTAAGCAGAAACCAACTTTTCTTCCCTCTTATACATGGCTTTTGTGTTGGTGTTTTGTCATAGCAAAAGAAATCCTAACTAAGATAGAAATTGTTACCTGGGAGTGAAAACTATGACAGCCCTGGCAGCATTGACTAGGGGAGGACACAGAAGGACTTGGAACTTTAAAGTAAAAAGCCACCGTGTGTTCAAAGCTTATTGAGCTGTTGTGGAAACATGAAGGATGGTGCTGAGACAAATGCAGATGATGGCAGCGTGATGTTTTAGAGGGGAATTTGAGAGACCCTGAAAGACTCTATCAGGCCGTTTAATATCTTGAACTAAGAATCAATAAAAATAATACCTAGGCAAAATCTTAACCAAACATATTAAAGACCATCACTGTGAGTGCATAGGCACTGAAGAGATAAACCATAGAAGACACTAAAAGAGGGGAAGACCCCTCCATACTGATAGAGTAACAGAAATAACATTGTAAAAATGACCATATAAACAATAGCAATCTACAGATTTAATGTTATCATGATAAAAATAAGACAGTGACATCCTTCACGAAAATGGACAAAACAACCTTAAAATTTGTATGTATTCAAGAGACTCTGGATAGCCAAAAACAACCCTGAGCACAAAGAATAGTCCTGGAGGTACCTTAATTCCAGACTTTAAACATAAAACTATCTTATCCAAAACAGCATGGCACTGCCAAAAATCCAGACACATGACCAAAAGAATAAAAATAAGCCCAAGAAGCTAGATTCATTTGATTCTTAACAATGGTGCCCAAAACATACATTGAAAAAGCTATACCATCTTTATCAAGTTGCAAGTGATTCAAGAGAAACTGGATATCCACATATAGAAACTGTTCTTCATCTCTAACCCTATATACAAATTAGTCCAAAATGGATTAAAGACATGATGGTAAAAAAAAGTTGATAACCATTGGAGGGATTTTGAAGAGCAGGATAGCCTTTGAAAAGCTGTGCTTTAATGGAATACTATACAGGGGAAAAAATAATGACATCTTGAAATTTTCAGGCAAATAGATGAATTTAGAAAACATCATATTAAGTGAAGTAACCCAGACCCAGAAAGACAAATATAATATCTACTCACTCATAAGTGTCTTTTAGACATAAAGCAAAGAAAACCAGCCTACAGTTCACAACCCCAGAGAACCTAGACAATAAAGAGGACCCCAAGAGAGACATACACGGATCTAATCTACATGGGAAGTAGAAAAAGACAAGATCTCCTGAGTAACTTGGGAACATGGGGATCGTGAGAGAGGGTTAAAGGGGAGGGGAGAGGGAGAGAAGGGAATGGGAAAAAATACATAGTTTTTAAAAAATACATTGTTTTAAAAACAAATTTTTTAAAAAAGGAAGAAAAACTGTGCTTTAAGCAGTAATTCCTACCTGGCAGCAGAATGAAGCAGTTACCTCATATATGTTCACACATCTCAGCCTATCAAACAGTAAGCTGCAAGACTTGTAATTCTGTAATGATTGCTTTTGAAAAGAGCTAGCGTAGATGGCTTACATTGGTACCAGAAACTCCCACAGGGAAAACTCAACAAATAAACTCAAGTGTGTTAATTACTATGAGTGCTTTAAACCCTCACCAAGAGCCGGCAGGTGTTCAAACAGAATCTTCTCCTCCTCGTCGGTGAGTGCTGTGTCCGTGTTTCTCAAAGCCTCGTCTATAGCAGTGACATCAGCCTTTTCTCCTAAGAAAACGTGACATGATAGAATTAAAGAACATATGAAATCACGTAAAAATAGGTTGTCTGTGTAAGTCCTACAAACTGTTTGAAACAGAAGAAAACTGTCCCTGGGTCTATGTTATACTTTATGACATGAATCATCATAAAGTTAGATAAATATCTAGAGATTATAGTTCAGCAGCAGAGTTCTTGCTTAGCATGAGCAAGGTCCTGAGTTCAACCCCCAGAACCATGAAAACATTAGGAAAAAATTTAATTCAATATAATATCATGGCTATATGGTTGTCTAATTCATTGTGACAATATAGAATAGCTAAGTCTAGAAGTATCTTTCCTTAAAGTCCCAAAGTTATAGTCTTTCTTTATTAAATGTACAATTACTCAAGTTAGTTTTCATTAACATTTGTCATTTTTGTTAGTTCTATTTCACCAAGATCTAAAATATCACAGATGGCCTGCTACTTCAAAACCATAGTGTCACTGTTTTATCTGACATAGAGCAGTCAACAGAAATGAAAGGTCTCATAAATAAGCATCTAGTAACAAATTTACATGCAAAACCAACTATTAAAAGAGTATTTAAGAAATAAAATGAGTGTTTTAAATAGATGTGTTGTTTCTGTTTTGCCAAAAGCATATATACATACATACACACACATATATAAATGTATTTAAAGTATATATACTATATATAAGTATATAATATATGTTAAAGTATATATATACTATATATAAGTATATAATATATGTTAAAGTATATATATACTTTAAATACATTTTATATATTTATATATTATATTTATATATATAAAGTATATATACTTTAAATACATTTATATATATTTTATATATATTATATATATATATATTATTATTTTGAAATTTCGATTTTGGAGTAGGAGAGATGGTTTGGTGGTTACAAGCACTTTTTGCTCTTCCCAGAACCCACACAGTGGTTTACAGCCATCCATAACTTCCAGGGTATTCAGTGCCCTATTTAGACGTTCAAGGGCACCAAGCACATGGATGGTGTCCTTACATACATGCAGGCAAAACATTTATACATAAAATAAAATGTGTGGGAACTGCAGCCCCGAGTTACATATCCCTGTCCCCATTTGAGGTGCTTATCTGCAAAGAAAACATAATAAATTCCCTCTGCTCCTGGAGTTGGGAAAGGAATTTTGAGTGCATGGTGATCATTCCTTGATCCCTGCTGGGGTCAGGTGACAGTCCCTTCGCAGCCCCCTCCTCTTTTGGTGCCATGGTATAAAAGCTAGCCCCAGCAGAACAATAAATAAGCTGTTCCACCTCAACCTCGTGCTCTGTGAATTCATTCAACCTGGACACCCTCGGCCGAGATTCTTGGTTCCAGCCCGCGCTGGCGCGGTAAAAATGAAAAAAATTAATAAAATATTTCAATTAAATTTTACTCATTCTTACTCATAGCACAATATCTAACACTGGCTAGAAATTAGGCAGTTATTTAATTAGTTAATTAATTAACTCTTCATTTACCTATAGATTCATTAATATATCTTATCTCGTTATTTTGTCTTTATTAACAAGTATAAAATAAAAAACTGATGGGGGAAGCTCTGTTAACCAATCACCTTAAAAAGTGGAGCCTAGTTAAGGCGTGGCTATCTGGAGCAGACCACATCCTTGTGGTAATACATAGATGAATATAGATGGGTTAATTTAAGATAAAAGAGCTAACTAGCAACATGCCTGAGTTATCTGCCAAACAGTGTTGTAATATAGTTTCTGTGTGATTATTCAGGTCTGGGTAGCCACATAAGGAGCAGTCTCAGTTTACAGCAGAGGGAAAGTAAAATGCATTGAATACAATCAGTGCTACTTAAGACTGACGGGAACACTGGGACCATGGTGACATCGGGACCAGGGATGCCACCTAGGGTTATGTCTGGATCTGTGGCCCTATTGCAGACAGGGTCTGTGTAGATATCCATGGCTTCTGATACTGTCGAGAGCAATGTCCATGCCAGCATCTAAGCTGCTATCTGGGGCCATGTTGGTGTCCAAGGGATACACTGCCACAGGGAACTATGCCTATCTGAGTGACCTGCATTGCTACCTGGGGCCATGGTAACATCCAAGCCTGGGTTGCTGCTGGGAACCATGTCTGGGTGCGAGGCCCAAAAGCAGTCAGAGTCTGAAATGATGTCCATTCCAGACACTCGTGTTACCACACAGGGGGTTTTAGGAACCATGAGTGTTAAAATCAGAGGACCTCACTGAGCCAGCCCTGTCCCTCACTGGCCCTGGGATAGTTGGTCCTGCCCCTCACTGGACACCAAAGCAGGAGAGCTAGTGTTACCCCCCATGGGAGAGCTGATCCCACCACTCAGGGGAGATGGCCACCTCAATGACCTGGGGCTAGATCTGACTCTGCCCCTCACCTGAGGGGGTGGCCCAGACCAACCAGCTCAGCTAACACCCAGACCTACAACCTGGGCCTTGGGTTGACCCACCTTAACATCTGCCCAACTGTGACCTGATGGAGTATGAGAAGGAACTGATCCTACTGAAAGATAACCACAGACAAGATCTCCATGACTTGGAGAAACAACATGATATCTGAGGAGTCTCAATGGGAGTCCAGTGACCAGACTAATGACTATTGCAATGAACATTCGTAGTTGGGGCTGATAAGACAAAAGGGATACACTGCATGACACAATGCAGTTCCTAATGCCCATAGGATGAATGAAGAAGAGGTGTTGGAAAGATGGAAGAGCACGGTGGTTTTTTGCTTATTTTGTTTGTCTGGCTTTGTTTTTAGTTAATTTGAGGGTTATAATGCAGGAGTGATGGGGAGGATATAGAGGGACTTGGAAGTGAGTGATAAGATTGGGGTGTATGACGTGAAATTTTCAAAGAACCAATTAAAGAACTATTTTTTTTTTAAAAAAAAAGACTGACATGAAAAATACAATAAACACTGGAATGTTAGTTCAAAAACTGGCAGACTATAAGCAAACAGTACAGGGAACATCTGAAAAAACTATCAGCTGTGCTCTCTGACTAAAGAACACAGTGTTTTCAAGTACACACAGGGAAAAAAAAACATATTAAGGGCCATAAGGCAAATACCAAAAAAATGGAAATTTCAATAAACATATTGAAACTATACACCAGACATTCCATGACTATAACAAAATTAAATTAAAAGAAATATTAAAACAAATTTAAAAATCAGGAAACCATATAATACACATCCAAATGGTCCATGGGTCAACAAGAAAATTATTAGAAATGAAAATGTCCCAAGCATATATGTGAAAACTCAGCATATCAACATTCATTATACATAATAACTTAACAATTGTTCAATGAAAGGTTAATGCACTTAAAGTAAAAATAGAAATAAAATATAGTATAAATATAGTAAGTGAAAAAATAAAATAAAAGTAACAGTGGCTGCACATTAAATTTAGACTGGCCGTTCCTAGTAGCTCAGACATAAACTCTACCATGAGCTATTCATTATCTGTACAAAGAAGTACACTGTAATAGAGACTGCTTGTTTGCTTCCCAGCTGCCCAGACCTGAATAATCACACAGAAACTGTATTAATTACAATACTGTTTAGCTGATGTCTCAGGCTATTTTTTAGCTAGCTCTTGTATCTTAAATTAACACTTCTATCAATCTATGTATCACCAAAAGACTGTGGCCTACCAGTAGGGGTCTTTCTCCTTCGGCAGCTACAGGGTGTCTCCTTGACTCCGCCTACTCTCTATACATCTCTCTTCTAGCCTGGCTATATTCTACCCTGCCATAGGCCATAGTAGCTTTTTTCATTAACCAGTAAGAACAACACATACCTAGAAAGACATTCCACATCAGTACACTGGGATTTTTGGAGAGAAAATATTTTTTTGTTGTTGTTAAGTTTCAAGACGTTTTATTTACCACATTATAACATTTATAACATTATAGACAATATTTTCAGGAGATATAATAATATTTTACCTTGTTGTCGATAATATTTCTAAAAAGTAGACAGGGGCTGTGGGGGCTGGTTCAGTGATCAAGATTGCTCTCTGTTCTTGCAAAAGACCAAACTTTGGTCTCCAACATCCATGTCAAATAACTTCAAACTACCTGTAACTTCAGTTCCAAGGGATTTGACACCCTCTTCTGGCCTCAACAGATGCCTACATGTGCACATACATACACACATGTACAGGTATACACGCACATGCGCGTGCACACACACACACACACACACACACACACTAAAATAGATGAAGAATATTACTACTTCCCCCAAAGAAGGCATTTCCACAAAAAAAAATCTCCATAATGATTTTTGGTTCCTCAAATTCATGTCTATCCAAAGTCATGAGAAATAACCAAAAAAGGTAAACCTTAAGCCCCTGAGAAGCAGTGTGCAAGGGGATATAATTGCAGCTTAAAGTCATAATTAGTCATCCCACTGTTCTTTCCAGTACTGCAGACATGCAAAACAGGAGCTCATCAGAAAATGCTATGAACACTGAAAGAGTAAGATAAAATCCTTAAAACACTGTATAGTACCGTCAAAAATTTTACCAGATTGAGTTTAGTTACTGGGGAAAAAATGAGGCTCATACACAAAAATAACTGAAGAAATCAAAGTTAAAATATCAAAAGAAAAAAATTCAAACAAACAAAACAAACAAAAAAATTGTCTTAATTTTAATAAATTAATAAATAAAACTTTTCTCTTGTTTCTTAGTGAAGAACTATAAATTAGCATTAAGAACTTGTGAATTATCATATACTAACATGTTTAATAAGTACACTTTGGTTACAACCAAGTAATTTAATCCTAGGCACTGGCTCATTCACTTTAACCAATGTTACTTTTACCTTCACTAGGCTGTTAGTGGAAAACTGCAGTCGTCCAGACTCTGGCTCCCAGACTAGAAGAAGAGCTAGCTAACTAACAGCCCCTGTTATCTGGTCTTTTTCAGTTGTGTACAGATTAAACATGCATGGCACAAAGGCATTAGAAATTAAGCCTTTCCATTGGGCCTTTCATGGTGTTAATCCTGAAAAGGCCCTGAGGTTTTTTTCTTTTCTTTTCTTTTCTTTTCTTTTCTTTTCTTTTCTTTTCTTTTCTTTTCTTTTCTTTTTTAACAAGAGACCGAAAATGTGTCATTATCAATCTCCATTCAATGAAAAAATAAAAACCTTACTTTCAGAGGCAGATGAGAGCTGTGACTTCAAATGGCTCAGAAGCTTTTCTAAATTAAATGTTCCATCCTCTGAAAGGAAAAATGTCAGAGAACAAGGAGAAAGTCAATGATAAGATAAAGCAAACAGGCAGCTATAGTAACTGCTCCATTGGAAAATACTTTATAGGCGTGGCTTTGGACTCTGGAGATACAACCAGTCAGAAAGACAGACTCGCTGTACCACTTAGACACACATTGACCCTGCGTGTCCTGCTTTGCAAGGCACTGCTGAAAATAATTAGAGCGTGGATAACAGTAACTAGAATCTCATTAGGAGGTAGGCAGAAGACAGCCCAGGCTAACCCACTCCGCAGACTTGGAAAGTCCAGGAAGACTCATGTTACTGAGAAAAGGTACTTAGAAACATTGAGTACTCACCCCTGGGCCCCACACTCTTCAGTGCTTCCTCAATCACATCTTGAGATAATGCAACCCCCACGTTTTTCAAAATGGAGACTAGATCATCAGAACTTGCCTCATTTCTCCTAATGGAGGTCAGAGTTTTCAAGGAACCTTGCATTTCTAGGTGCAAAAAATACAGTGTAGGAAATTTCAAAAACCCTTGAAATACCCTGAACATAACAATCATGTCTACCACTTATTGCAGTCCGATCTTGCTAAACCATGAGAAGTGCTCTGCATGTAGTATCTCCCAATTTAAATCACCCCTCAAGTGGGTAGAGTTGCTATTCAATTTTCCTTATGAAGTAAGAAAAGAAAACAGCTTTGGAAAGACTGTTCTGCCCTCAAATATAGTGATTAACTTTAAAGTTTAAAGACCAAAGTATTTAATTTTGTAGGCAAAACATTTACCCACTATGATAACTAAGTTATACATATATGAAATTATCATATATGAAATAAATGGGGAGGGAAAGTGATAATAGAACACATGTATAATGACCACAGAAAGAGAGATGTTGGAGGAAGGGAGGGAGCCAGCAAAAGGGGGGTACAGGAAACTAGGAGAATAAAAGAGGAGCAATAAAAGCTAAGTATTTATGAAAATTCCATTAATGAAGCATATTACTTTGTATGCTAATTTATTAAACTTCTAATAAAAAAATTTAAGTGCAATTTGAAAAAATAATATTATATAAAGAACAACCTCAGAATATCTACTTATACTCCTCAAGATTTCATAAAGTAATTCGCTTGCCAAAAATTGGAAAACTGGTGGCCAGTACAGCGTGTAAAGACACTTGCTGCCAAGCCTGACAGCCTGAATTCAATCCTCCAGGGCCCCATGACGGAAAGGAAGAACTGACTCCCGTTCGTTGTCCTCTGACCTTCAAACATTCATTATGCCCATACATATCTACATGGCAAATAAGTAAATAAAATGGATTTTAGAACTCTTTAACTGGGAACCTTGTCATAGTTTGACTACTCTCAAGTATTTATTTTCCTTAAAGTGAACTGTTCACATGTATCAATATACAACAATATCACATAAGTAAGATGGAATTAATATGTCAATAAAAAATGAAATATTTACTTCTGATAGTATATGTATAAATTATTTCCAAATACAAAAAAAACCATAAGCTCTGTAACCATCATTTCATAAACACTAACTCTGTAAGAAGTTGATGAACAATGTTCCTATAAAGTCTTATCAGGCCCATTCTGAAGGATCAAGGATATTTTTTTTTCTATTGAAAGCACATAGAATTTAGAACACATCCCAAGTCCTGAATTCAAAGGATAAAACACTTTTGTAGCTATCCAAATTGAACCCTGAATGCAGTTTTGCTTCAAGTTTGGAAAGACAAAGACTAACTATTAAACTACCTCATTTCTTCTCAAGGAATGGGCTACTCCAAGCAGATCCAAGGAATCCAGAATATCTATAGATTTATAACCTTGTTTCAATTCATTTAAACTTTTGAAAATTCAAAAGTTCTAAAGACATCTCTACATTAAAGCCAGATTACATCCAGTATCCCATGACTCCCCGGGGTAGTGGATGAAAAAGAAGAATCCCATGAGAGGATTCTGTAAGTTTTAGCATTTTCCCTTATATTCCTACATGTTTCAACAGTGACTCGCATGATAAAAATCTCCTTTTAATAAAGAGCTAAGAGAATGGAAAAGAGAAGGGACAGTAGGCTTACTCCCCCAGGATTTCAGCAAAATGTCTGATAGCCATCTTGTATCAGAAGCTTGGACAGAAGGATGAATTATCCAGACAGACTTGGGCTATTTACTGGCTTTTTAATGATACATGGATATTCCAGAAAACACAGATCAATAAAAGCTCATGGCTAGATTTCTGTTGACTCCAAAGCCAAAACATATTTGCTGCATAATGTGTGCTGCTTAATAAAACTGGAAACTTCACAGATGCAAGCAATGAAAATGAATATATTCCTCCCCAGTTGTCTTTGAAAAGTTCCCACTTACTTGAACTTTTGGCAAACTGCGGCGTTTCTTTCAAGTTCATCAGCCAATCTTTTAAATCCGCACTCCCCTCTTCTGAAAATGAAAGAATATGTGGCTTTGGGTTAAAAGTTATGCATGTTTACTTAACTTTTAAAACCAAAGCTATTCCTGTGTGTTTTTAACTCCGGTTCTTGAATATACAACTCAGAACGACTGAAAAGCAATATGGTTAGAACAACTCTTAAAAGTCTTTCTGTGGGAGAGCCAATGAGCATTTTACAGGAGTTTTGCATACACCTTAAACCAACTGTAGGGTTGCTCTGGAGTGCTCCTCTCCCTGATTTTATAGTCTCTGGTTTCCAGCATTACAAGTCCAACCTAACAATTACACTTACATGGTGATAATTCTCCCTCCAGAAATTAAGTTCAAAAAATGAAACTCAACCACGGTATCTCAAGAAGACGCCACCTGAAATGCATACACATGTCAGACAAGGATGTGTGTGCACTCCTTCGCCTTCTACCGGCCATACACATGTCAGACAAGGATGTGTGTGCACTCCTTCGCCTTCTACCAGCCATACACATGTCAGACAAGGATGTGTGTGCACTCCTTCTACCGGCCATATACATGTCAGACAAGGATGTGTGTGCATTCCTTCTACCGGCCATACACATGTCAGACAAGGATGTGTGTGCACTCCTTCTACCGGCCATACACATGTCAGACAAGGATGTGTGTGCACTCCTTCTACTGGCCATACACATGTCAGACAAGGATGTGTATGCACTCCTTTGCCTTCTACCGGCCATACACATGTCAGACAAGGATGTGTGTGCACTCCTTTGCCTTCTACCAGCCATACACATGTCAGACAAGGATGTGTGTGCACTCCTTCTACCGGCCATATACTTGGAACATAAGGAGAAAATGGCACCACAAGGCCGCCATGGGAAGTAAGCAAACAATGGCAGGAATTGAAAATCACCAACCAAACTCTTTGAAGATTGTGGGGAGATCAAACTGGACTTATCTCATGGGATTGATAGAGCTTCACAGCCTCTAACTAGTACCTTTTATTCAAATCTCAAATGGTAAAGAGAAGGAGAAGGAAAAGAAAAAATTATATTTCCCTAGAATGCTCAGTATAAAGAAAACGAAGAAAAAAAAATCAAAGAAAAAAAGTTTCGTCCAGCCCCAAAAGGAAAACCAACTGCTGATACACTTTTTTACGATTGATTCTAAGTCACCCAGCTCCATGGATTTATAAGGGAAACTATATACCGCTTTATGTGGGATTTTAATAAGAGACTCTGGCAGGCAGAGGTGGCATATGCCTTTAATCCCAGGACCTGAAAGGCAGACACAGGTGGATCTCTGTCAGTTTGAGGCAGCCTGGTCTACAGAGCGAGTTCCAAGACAGCCAAGGCTACAAGGGTTTTTTGAAAAACCCTGTCTCAAATAAATAAATAAATAAATAAATAAATAAATAAATAAATAAATAAATAGTTAAACACGCATCCATTGCTGGTGGGAATGTAAACTTGTACAACCACTTTGGAAATCAGTGTGGTGGTTTCTCAGGAAATTGGGAATCACTCTACCTTAGGATCCAGCAATACCACTCTTGGGAATATACCCAAGAGATGCCCAATCATACTACAAAAGCATTTGTTCAACTATGTTCATAGCAGCATTATTTGTAATAACCAGAACCTGAAAACAACCTAGGTGCCCCTCAATGGAAGAATGGATAAAGAAAGTGAGGAATATATACACATTAGAGTACCACTCAGCGGTAAAAAAAAAACAATGACATCTTGAATTTTGAATGCAAATGGATGGAAATAAAAACACTATCCTGAGTGAGATAACCCAGACCCAAAAAGATGAATATGGTATGTACTCACTCATTAGTAGACTCTAGTAAACAAAGGACATTAAGCCGGGAAGAAGATATCTACATTAAGGAATCCATTTTAGGGTTGACAAGAGACTTGGCTCTTAAGGGGATCCCAGGTGTCCACAGGAATGTCCCCAGCTAGGTCCTTGGGCAGCAGTGCAGAGGGTGCCTGAACTGGCCTTGCCCCACTATCACACTGATGTTTATCTCAAATATCACCATGGAATCTTCGACCCGCGACGGATGGAGATAGAGACAGAGACAGAGCAACGGACTGAGCTCCCAAGGCCCAGCTGAAGAGCAGAAGGAGAGAGAAGATGAGCAAGGAAGTCTGGACCGCGAGGGGGCTGGTCCACCCACTGAGACAGTGTACCTGTTCTAATGAGAGATCACCAAATCCAGCTGGACTGGGACTGAATGAGCATGCCATCAAACCGAACTCTCTGAATGTGGCTGACAATGGGGGCTGACTGAGAAGCCATTGATAAAGGCACTGGGACTTGTTTCTACTGCATGTACTGGCTTTTTGGGGCCCTAGTCTATTTGGATGCAAAGCTCCCTAATCCTGGATGTAGGGGGGAGGACCTTGGACTTACCACAGGGCAGGGTTCCCTTAAGGAGGGAGGAGGAGGGAGGAGGGAGAGTGGGGGAGCAGGAGGGGAATAGGAAGAGGGGAGGAAGTGTAAATTTTTGAATGGAAAAAAAGAGAAAAAAAGAATAGGTTGTCTTCAGCAACAAAAGCAGCGAATAATTAACCAGGCTTCAAATTATGTTTTTCTTGCATATTACATTATTTTAGTCTATGAATCACACATGAAGTTCAATATATCATTGTGTTGATAGAGATATTACATGAATAAGTGCTGGATAGACAGATAAACAGATAAATAAACAAAAACAGAAATATAAATAAATAAATAAATGAATGAATGAATGAATGAATGAATGAATGACTCTGAAAAGAAAATACGTACTATCAACAGAAATGTCTGAATCCAGCTTCTGTAATTCTTCGTCTGGAACATGAAGTCCCAGGACTTTGGAAATATGCTTCATATCATCAACACTAATTTTTTCACTGGTGATTCTGTCCAGGGTCTTTGCAATTTCATCAACCTCTATCGAAAGGAAATATTTTCAGTTTAGATTCAATTAAATTCTAAACAGAAAACTTTAAACTGTAATTCAAAAGTTAGCACAGAGAGCTACAGTTTTTCATTTAAAGACATGACGGTCCAGTTCAATTGACATTAAGTACTTACTTGCTCTAAATATGTATTTAACCTTCATTTAATATACGTGAAATAGAACCAAATGTAAGACACACCCTTAGAAAAAATTAAACTTTGGTTAATAATTGGAAACTAATGTTAATGTAAAGGGAATTTACTCTCATATATCTGCCTCCATTCTATTTAAGAACAAACACTTTAATAGGGGCTAATACAGTAATAATTGGTACAAACATTGTATTAATAAATTCAAAGGATACTAATACTAAATTTTAAAAAAATGTAAAAAATCCCAATGGAATATTTAGGGTGGATGCTACGACCGATACAGTTATTGTACATGTATGTATTGTACTGTAAGTAGCTTGTCCAAGAATAGTCAAGAAAATATGAGCCAGGGAGCTGGAGAGATGGTTTAGTGGTTAAGAGAATTTCCTGCTCTTCCAAAGGTCTTGAGTTCAATTCCCAGCAACCACATGGTGGCTCACAACCATCTGTAATGAGGTCTGATGCCCTCTTCTGACCTATAGGCACACATGTAGACAGAATATTGTATACATAATAAATAAATAAATATTAAAAAAAAGAAAATATGAGCCATCTTCAACAAAGGGGCTAAAGATGTGCTTAAGAAAAGTCTCCTCAGTGAGTGGTGCTGGGAAAATCACAGCACTCAAAAAAATTAATGCAAAAGAATGACGCTAGAAGTCTATCTCTGAGAATATAAAAACATCAACTCGGAATGAATGAATGAAAGATGTAAGCAAATGCATGAAACTAAGGAATAAATAATAAATAAGCTACAATAAAGCAGGAAACTAAGAATCAATAGTAAAGTAGTGGGGAGATGACTAATGGGTAACATGCTTGCCAAAAAAGTATGTGGACCTGAGCACCCATATAAAAGCATATTTGTGTATATGCAGATAGGGATGGGAGGGTACAGGAGGTTCCTTAGAGCTCATAGGCCAGCTAGGCTCACAAAACTCTAGGTTCAGTGAAGGAGACCCAGTCTCAAAAAATGAGATAGAGAAAGGTTGAGGAAAATACCCAACATTGACCTCTGTTTCTCCACATACACACTCACATGTGTATACACACACGCACGCACCAACACACACACACATACACACACACACATATGAATTAAAAAATAGGGCTAGGAGTACAGATTAGTTGTAGAACAGTTGCCTAGCTGTATTATCCCCGGGATTCAATTCCCCCATACTGCTAAAGGAAAGGAAAGAAGAAAGGAACAAAAGGAGGGAGGATAAAAGGAGGAAGGGAAGCAGAGAGGTAGGAAGGGAGGGAGGGAAGGAAAGATTTATAAGCAATGCTGAAAGCCAGATTGCGTGAACATAAGAAGCTCACCTTCATCTGAGCCCTTATACTACTGTGTTCCATTTATTCAATATGATAAAATATTAACAATATTTGCATGTAAAGAGGCAATCGGTTTCAACAATTACAGATTTTTTCCTAAGTTCTAAATATGCATAAAACTTTTAATTATTCTCACCTCTAAAATCCTGCAAACGCTTATTGCTTTTCAGTGCTAAAAGAGTAGTCCTTTGGGAAACTTCTCCATTTTCTATAAAGAGAAAGACAGTACAAAGATTAAATTGGTAGTCAAGAAACATGATGGATATCCACAGTGAGCTCCATCAGTTTACTTAGAGCCCTCTGTGAGCATTTTATACAGTTTTCTGCACCACAGACTTTTGTCAAGAATGCTATCTCCACTGTGTATCTATTCAAACTCTATCACGTCAAAACCAGTTCATCTGTCTACTTTCCTTAAAGCCCTCTCTCATCCTACATTCCCCCTAACTACTACTCTATCCCTCCATTTCCATCTCAGGATAATTTCTGGAAAGAAATGGCTTATTCATATCTTCATTCACAGCTCCAACGACTGGAGGTTAGCTTCTGTCAACCACCACTAAACATGTTCTTACCAAGTTGACAAGTCAAGCACTTACCTCCGAGCTAATGAGCACTTTCTAATTCTTGTCTAATTTACACTGACTTTGCTTTCCTTTGTTAATACAGCTTCCTCTTGATCCCTTTCCCATCTATCTGGTTAATTTTTGAGGCCCTTCTAACTTAACTGAGAGCACACCCTTGTGCTCTGTCCCTGCTCTATCTCATTCACTCATCATCTCCTAAGTTACTGTTTCCAGCCTGGACCATTGCCTACCGCACACTGTCAACTCTCTGTCCACGTCTTTGTGTTAAAACCCGATGGCCTTCCTGTAGCTCATATGAAATGACATCAGGTCGTCTGGACTATTTGGAGTCCCTTAATACCCCTTAATGTCTACATTTTGTACACACTGAATAAATATCCTTACCTCTTTTGAGACTCTTTCCCTGCACCTCTGAATTTTGCCTAATTCTAACTCATACTTCAAATTCAACTCCAAAATCTACCCCACCACACCCTTGTGGATTTGGTTCCCATTATATGTCTTCTTCTGCAATGAGCTTTGTATTGTACAACAGAAAATGACCTTGCGCTTTTGATCCTCCTGCCTCCACCTACTGAATGCTGGGACTGCAGGGACATTCCACTACCCGTGGTTTCTAGAGTACTAGATCAAACTCAGGGCTGCATGCATGCAAAGTGAGCACTCTATCAACTGAGCTAGATTTCCAATCAGTACCTTCCTGTTTTTAAATCTTCTCCCACCAAATGCTTTCTAAATGTAAACATTCCTACTTATTTGTATACATTGCACAGCACCACTGACTATCAAGTCCATCACACTCCACAACTTGAACTGGTTCTATTCATGTAGATGACAACCTATACCTGATGTTACTGTCATGTAGTGCCCCAGTCAATAGAATTAATGAAGCAATGTTCAAGCTTATTTAATAATGAATAAAAGAAATTGTCCTATGAATTGGTTTTATTTTGCCATGTTTTTTATTTTCACTTTATCATGTTTTAAATTTTTAAATTTTATTTACTATTGGTAAATATTCAACATGCAAACTGACATGTAGTTTAGTGCCATGTATTTATTAACCTATGATGCCCTTTGCTTACACTTACTCTGCTCCCATCACCCTTCTGGCTCTCCTCATACCCCACCATGCCCCTTCCTTATCCTATATAGTTCCCTTCTAACTACAGGAATTGTTTTTTTAAAAAAAAATATACATAATAGCTTCCAAATTTGAAAATTCTATGTCCATTTGTCTGGAAGCTCTGGTTGCTCTCACTCAGACTCAAGTCATAAACATCTTAACCAGAGCAGAAAGTCCCCTCTTATTCTCCAAGTCACCGAACGTTCCCATACAATCACTTTACATTCCTCGATTTTACCAGGTGTTCCAATTAAATATGCCTGAGCCTAGTGAAATAAACAAAGGAGATTTTAAAGGTAGTGTTAAACATGCTTACTAAACTTATTTAAGATGCTCTATTAGCCAGAGTGGCACCAAGCACCTGCAATCCCAGGATTTAAGAGGCTGAAGCAGAAGCATCAAGAGTTCAAGATAGATAGCCTGGGATACACAACTCCAGGCCATAATGGGCTACACAGACATTGTCTCAAAAGTTCAAGCATACAAAGGAATTTTATTAGGTTTAATGACTGCTCTCAGTAGAACTATTCTGTTAAGGCCAATGGAGTGGCAGTGGTCATACATACCGTCAGCATCGAGCGTTTCTTCTAACATCTGCTGTTCCTCGGGTTTTAAAGGAATATTGAGGTCACTAAGAACATCCTTCAAGTTGGCAATTTGAATCTTATCAGAGCTCATCAACTTGACAGTATTAAGGGGTCTTTGTATATCTGAAAGCAAATGGAGATTTTGAAGTCACTTTATAGTTTTTCTTTGTAAATGTTTTCATGTTCTATGTGGTGAACAATAATGCATTAATAATTCAAGCTGCTTGCCAAATATGTATCACAATATTGTCTCCATGGTAGCAGAACTATCAAACTATCCATAAACTCCATCATCCTGAGTATTTCTCTGAGAAAACCAGCTTGTTTTTTGTCTCAGTGTGAAAAACTAAGGGGAACTAAGAGATGGTGTCTAAAGAAGGAAGACTACTTAACTTAAGAGTTGGAGACAGCGTTAAGAATCGGTTTCAAAATGAACACATAAATAAAGAGAATTGGGCATACCACTAAAAAAATAAAAGAATTCCAGTGCTTAAAAATATAATTCAAAATGGGCCGTATAATATAAATGTAAAACTATAAAAAGATTCAAAGAATGCATAGGAACTGGATATGAAGGTCACAAGACCATAAGAAGCCATGGCAAGAGCACCAAGTATCTGAAGACAGCTGGGCCTTATAACAAGATCTGACAGAGAAGAGGAGTGGAGGAAAGGGGGGGGGGAAGAGGGAGAGGACAAGAAAGATGTAAAACCTTTGAGAACTTGGCAAGGCAAAGGTTTGTTACATAGGACACCATAAACGCAATCCAGAAAAGAGAAAAGTGAGTGACTAGATTGCTAAAAATAAGATTAATGAACCTTTAAAAGCACTTTTAAGAAAATAGAGACAAGAAAAGACATGGAGAAAGTATTTGCTAAGTAAGTATTTGATAAACCACTTACATACTTAATATATAAAGAAATAATAAAAACATCCGGGCAGTGGTGACGCACGCCTTTAATCCCAGCACTCGGGAGGCAGAGGCAGGTGGATCTCTGTGAGTTTGAGACCAGCCCAGTCTACAAGAACTAGTTCCAGGACAGGCTCCAAAGTTACAGAGAAACCCTGTCTCAAAAAAAAAAAAAAAAAAAGGAAAGAAAGGATAAAAATAACCCAACTTAAAAATGAGGGGGAAAACACAAACGAGAAAATACGGAAATGAAAAGGTGCTCAGCATCATCAGCCATCGGAACACACGAAGGAGAGTCGCAGTGATACACTGCTCCCACTGGCGAAAACAGTTAAATTACTACACACATTTAGCAAGGACGTGGAGTGCTCAAATACTTTCACTACCGATGCAAATGGATATAAAAGGCTGTAACCACTTTATAAAACAGTTCAACAGATTCTCAAAAACTTAATCATATCTCATAATATTTCCCAGTTACCCACCTCTTGGTAATTAACCAAAAGTAAAAGCATGCCTATACAATGACCTGTGTGTTATATCTGCAGCAGCTTTTGGGTGAAAAGTCCCAAACTAAAGACATCATAATATATACCATCAAGTCAATATATAAACCACACTATACCTATAAAATGGAATAGTACTCGGTGATAAAAGAATGAGTTATTGAAGCATGTCAACACTATTGTGCCACATAAAGGAAGCCATCAAAAAGGATTTAAATGCAAACATAAATCTTAAGAGAGAAATATAAGTCATTGCTAGGGGTAATAAGTGGAAGGATGCTGCGGGACAATGGTCTTTTAACCTGTCACTTGTATTATTTTTAATAAAATGATGATTGGCCAGTAGCCAGGTAGAAGTATAGGCAGGGCAACCAAGCCAGAAGTAGAGGTGGGGTGACGAGAACAGGAGAATTCTGGGAAGAGGAAAGGTCAGTCTGCAGTCATCAGCCAGCTGCAGAAAAAGCAAGATGAGAATCCCTCACTGACAAAGGTATCAAGATACATGGCTAACACAGATAAGAATAATGGGTTAATGTAAGATGTAAGAATTAATTAATAAGAAGCCTGAGCTACTAGGCCAACCAGTTGATGATTAATATAGACCTCTGTGTGTTTATTTAGGACGAAATGGATGTGGAACCTGGTGGGACAGAAACCTCTGTCAACAGAAACAAGTTAGAGAGGCAGGTGACATTATCAAGGGATGTGGAGAAAATCTGGGGGGTAGGATGTGTTTATTATCTTAGCTGTGATGAGGGTATCACAAATGCATGTACAGGCCAACACTTCATCAAATCAAGCAATATAAATATAAAAGCATAAATTTTATATACAAGCTATATTTCATAATGCTGCTTTAAAAATAGTATCTTAAGACAATAAAAACTATGGCAAATACTTGAAATCAGAGTCAGTTGACCCACCTTCCAATACAGGATCTGGTTTATGTGTACTTAAATTCTCCAAAATTTGCTTGAGACTCACTTCATCATTTTCTAAAAAATAGAAGGTCATAATTATAAAATGGCAAACTGTTAGTGATACTGATCACTACATGACAGAAGGTGGGACAGGCAGGTGTCAATAACCCATCATTAAACAACTATGGAAGAAAATAAAAAAAGCCAAATATTCTAACTTCAGAGATGAAACAGGATTCAAACCAAAGCTATCTGAGATAGCTCTACACAGAGTTTGAACTATATTTATTTACTTAACTTAAAAATAAAATATAAATTTTTATATAAGGACATAAATATGTATATATGTAAAATAGACTCTGATGTATATCTCTGATAGATAAGTCCAGGAGAAAAAAAGTATAAATTTTAATGCATTTTCAATATGTCTACCTTCTGTTATATCATAGCCCATCTATCTATCTCCGTCTTACTTTTTGTTAGATTTCAAAGGTCAGTTTGTCTCTCAATTGGAAGAATGACTTTAATCAGGAAGATAAAGGTGGGTCTGGGAGATGACTCAACTGATCAAGTGCAAACACACACACACACACACACACACATGCGCGTGTATGCACACACGGTGAGGGAGGGGAGAGTGCACATGTAGGGGTGAGGAACCATTTGAGAACCCAGAATTTTTATAATGCAGCTTTCTGGGCAGGGGGCCTTCTGTAACTCCACCCTCAGAAGGAAGGTAGGGTAGAGGATCCCAGAGCAAGCTGGCTAGCAAGAGAAGCTTTATCAGTGAGCTCTGGGTTTGGTTGAGTGATTCTGCCTCAATGATAAGGTAGAGAATGATCCAGGAAGATTCCTGACATCAACTTTGGGCCTCCACATGTACATATATGTACACACACACACACACACACACACATGAAAGAAGAAACTTCTAAATCCTAAAACAGTAAAAATGATAGAACTGGGGTATAACTCAGTTGACAAAGTACTTGACTCACAGCAAAGTGGATCTGAGTTTGACTCCCTAGAAAAGCCAGGTGTGGTGGCAACCACTTGTGATCCCAGCCCTGAGGGGATGGAGACAAAAGAACCCCTGGAGCTTGCTGGCCAGCTGGCCTAGACTAAGCAGCAAGCAGCAGATCAATATGAGATTCTGTCTCAAAAAACAACATGGATGGCTCTTGAAAAAGGACAATGAAGGGCCTCTGGGGCCTCCTCACACAAGTACATTCACATGCAAACTCCAAACACATGTGTAACTACACACATACATACACAGAAATGCACATGTATGTTGTGAGATATTCATACACCGTGTGAAGGTGTATTGCTCTGATTGGTGTAATAAAAAAGCTGAATGGCTAGTAGCTAGGAAGAGTTTTGGTGGGACTTCCAGAGACAGAGAGCACTCTGGGAAGAAAAGCCAGAGAAGAAAGGCAGAAAAGTCAGGAGACACAGAGAAGAAACAGGAGGTACAAGATGGAAGCGAGGTAATGCCACATGGTAGGATGTAGATTAATATAAAAGGGCTAAGTTTCAAGAGCTGGTGGGACAAGGCTAAGCTAGGGCTGAGCTTTTCATAATTAGTAAGTCTCTGTGCCAGTATTTGGGAGTAGTTGGTGGGACAGAAAAAGACACTCCATTTGGTGCTCCAATGCGCTGGCAGGACCACACAGACAGAGCAATCCTGCCTGCCAGCCACAGCAGAGCACTCAGGAGAGCAGGTTGCTGCTCACAGAGACTCGGGAAAGAGGGTTTACCAGCTTCCCAGAGCTGGGTGGTAAATGGAGCTTATGCATTTATGGGGGGTTGACTGCAAACTGTTACTGGTCATGGTAAGGGAGGAAACTAAACAAAGAAGGTTAGATTCAAGGATCTCTTTCTGAAAAGAAAAAAGGGGGATATAGGAATAATAGAATAAAAGGGCAGGTTATTGAATCTACTTTAAACTAAAAAGCAACCATTAATCTCAAATATTTCACTTTGATATGGATTTTGTATGTGGATACAAAATGAAAGCTATTTTTGTTAGAAAATATTCTATATTTGTTTCTAGTCTTGTTTAAGATATTTCTGTATATTGATACAGATTTAAGGTTATTTCTGTTATATTGTATATGTTTCTGAGACACATCTGCTCCTGGAAGCACCAATCTTCAGAGAAGGTGATACGCATCAAAGAACCTCCATATAGAATTTGCTTGCCTTTGTGGCAAAGCTATCCAATGGGAAAAGAAACTGCCGTTGCCTCAACTGCTGACAGTATGCTTGTCCAAACTGGACAAGCAGGACACAAAAGAAGGCATTTGACAAACCTTGCCAAGACAAGGTAGGATAGTCCTTCAAAAATTCCTGCTTCACAAAAGTCTATCAGATATTCTAGACCTGTAGGCAAAAGATGGATGCCCCAAACTTACAGAGAAACCTTGGGTAGCCAGATATCTCTGTCATTTCTATAGTTTTGGAAGTTGCTTGCTCTGTGCTTCCTGTTTACTCACACATATCCTTCTCAGGTTTCTTATGGGGCTGAGGACTAGGTAGTTATAGTTTTACAGTTTTCCTTACTACTAAATTAAAAAAACTTACATAAAAAATGTAAAGTTTATGAGGTTGAGAAACATAAAAGCTTAAGTTGTTTAACTAAGAAAATGTTTAGAGGTCTAAAAAGATAATTTTAGGATGATAATACAAGTTATGATAGAAAATGGCTTAAATATAAGACTTTAAATTCATCAAGATACATAATAGAGTATTTTCTCTGAATATACAAATGTATTAGACATTGTGGATGTAATTCTTACCTAATAATTGTTCTTATTAAATACAGCCTTACTATGTTAGAGATAAAAACCTTTCTTTTTTAGACAAAGGGGGGAAATGTTGTGGAATATTTGTACTGTGACTGATGTAATAAAGAGTTGAATAGCCAACAGCTAGGCAAGAAGAAGTTAGGTGGAACTTCCAGAGACAGAGAGGACTATGAGAAGAAAAAAGGCAGAGAAGCCAGGAGATATGGAAAGAAAACAGGAGGTGCAAGATGGAAGAAAAGCAATGCCACACAAGAGAACATAGATTGATATAAATGGGTTAATTTAGGTTATAAGAGCTTGAGGAACAAGCCTAAGCTAAAGATGGGCTTTCTTGAGTAATAATAAGTCTCCATGTCATTATTTAGGAGCTGGCTGGCAGGACAGAGAAAGGCTCATTACACATGTACACATCATCATCCTGGGGTGGATTATACAGCATGTAAACTATATCTACATGTTAAAAAGACACCAAACAGTTGCACAGAAGAGACTGTACAATAAGAAAGAATTTACCATTGACAGAGGCCTGTTTCAGGATCTCCTGCATCGTATTGTGGCTTATTGGAATTCCAGTACTCGTGATATTGGAGACCAGTTCGTTCGCAGGCATCTTATTTTTTCTGATATTATCAAAAGATGTAATCTCTTTCAATAAACCTGCAAATACAGGAGGAAATGAAAGCAGATGTTGACGTTGAGGTCAAGTCATTTTTAATCTTTGGTACCCACAGCCTACGAAAACGAAGTAGGTATATATCTTTAATGGCATTCTGAGTCAAAAGCTTTTAAAACACATCAGTGTGTTTTGTTTTTAGAAGTCAAACAACAAACAAAATCACACAGTAGGTAGGTAAAAGCTCCTTTTCTGCATAATTTCTGAGGAAGCTCATTTTGGTTGTTAACTGTTTGCTCTCAGAGACCTTTCTGCTACCCAGTCCACTGTAATGTACCAGCAGCTTGCTAACACCTGGGCAGCAGTTCAGAAAAGGAGGTCAAGAAGCAGAAACAGAAGCCAAGGAGTTGAGGAAAGGAAACTATGAAAGAAAACCCTGGTGCACACTAAAAAGTAAGGCCTTGTCTTAGACTTCAAAGGCCTTCCTCTTTCACAAGCATGTCTGCGAGCTTCACTGCTCTGAACCTTCCCAGTGCTTTCATCAGTGAGACGATAACCACACAGAGAGTCAGAGACGTGAGAGGGCAATGTGCCACTAGAGTA